>NW_009234002.1:11284-15238 GCF_000690835.1 Fulmarus glacialis | reverse complement strand
AAACATATATCATATATAATATGATATAATATGGGCAATATAGCTGTGTATATATAAGATATCAGTGCAGCTTGTTGTAGACTCTTTGCCCTCCCCAGAGGTTCTTGTGATTGGGAGACAACAGTCTGAACGACTGGGGTCATTTGCACTAGATGACTTGCCAAGATTAGTTATTTTTCAGATATGATCGTTGTGATTTCTGAAACTTTTGTTGTAGTCCCATTCTGTACTACAGATAAAGATGTGTTTCAACGTGCTGTATCCCAGTAAATAAGAATGAACTGTATTGCAGATTTATTGCTGGTCAGTTAATATTGATGTTTTATCCCCTCCTGTGTTTTTTTCCCCCATACATTGCAAGAATAAAAATGCAAGCATTCTTGGCTCAGCCTTTTTCAAGCCCTGCCAATTGCATTAAAAAAAATCAACTAGGAGGGATATTACATCATAAAATATTTTATAAACATGGAGGTAAGGTTGCTACATCCTTTGTAGATAATGTGTAAGGTATATAATATGCTTAGTTCCTTGCTTAAGCTATAAACCCCACTTTTTTCACTCTTTTGGAATGCAAGATTTAAAGGTGGTGGTGTGGGCAAATGTCTACTTTTAAGAATGAGTGGCCAGTTAACAGCAAACAACTTCCATGTTAGTTTAGGGTAACCGTGGGTAGTGCACAGGTCTTGCCTTTTTTTATTTAGGTGCATGCTATTTTTGTTACATGCTGCTTTTCTCAATTCTATGACCTCTGCATCAGGAACAGAAAATTCATTCTCTTCTCTGCAATACCTAAACAAATTTCCAGGAGTTGCTTTTATGTCACCCATTTTGCTTTGAATGACCTGACTGGACCTGCATGTACCCAATGAAGCACGCAACTACAGCATCTCTTTTAAAAATTCCAGACTATACATTAATACTTCTGCAACGGCGAAATCAGTCACCCAGGAGATACTACATGGTCCTATTACAAATCTGAAAAAACAACATCTAAAACTGGACCAGTGCGCTCTTTGCTCATTAAGATTTAATAGAAGTGTCTTGGCACTGTGGTTCAACAGTGCTGGTCCTGCCTTCCATGTGCTTCATCATGATGAGTTTGACATGTGATGCCCTTTGTACTCTAAGCTGCACAGGCTCGTGTCCTAACACAGGGAGACATTTAGTAGAACTACTAAGAACAAGCTAGGACTCTCGTATGCTCGCGGAGAATGGTATTGCAATTCTTAACACAACATTTGGGCTTTCCTCCTGGGCAAAGCATTTGTCTGAAATGCCTCAGCTACGTATTAAAACACATTTATGGCTCAACCAAGCAGCAAATTGGAGGAGAGATTTGGAAAAGCACATTTTTGTTTCCCTGATCATGTTGTTGCTCCCCCTAAGCATGCTGCTCCCACAATCCTTGTTCAGGCTCTGAAGCTCTGGCCCATTTGGCTGCACTGATCCATTACATTGGGCGCCTCAGACACGACTCGGGTTTTTGATTTCCAGCAAGCTGCAAGGCATTTCCTCAAGGCTGCTCTGAATCTAATCCTAATTCATTTGGACAGTTTCCTAGAGAGAGTCAATAGCAAAGTTTATTTCAGGAATCCCAATCCAATGTCTCAATCATAGGCCTTTGCAAAAATCAGCTGTTCTTTAATGAATAAATAACTTTGGTAAGGTTAGGATACTGCCAAGACAGTGTACCAGCCATGTGGCTTGGCAGCTACAGGTCTATGAATGTAGCTCTCGGGGCAGGAGTTCGCAGCTTGTTGCTGCTGGGATTTGTTGTACTGCTCTCAGTGCAATCTTGTCATCTCACCCACAAATACCTGTCCAGTTCTATTGACTCAACTAACTCTGCGAGTCCAGGTGCAGGACATGGGAAATGCCATCACTCTGCAAGTGCCTGAGATAGTCATTGATGACAAGGACTGTGAGACCATGAGTACATCTGACGTAGTCTCGGATGCAGCATGATCCAGCAGAGTTGGTTTCATGATCTGATCTAAAGCCCCCTAAAGGTAGCATGAGGTTTTCCATTTGTTTCTGTGGGCTTTGGGTCAGTTTACGCACAGTTTGAGCTGTTGGTTTAGTATATATCAATAGTCTTTTCGATTAGTTCCTAAATTTGAAATAAACTCATGATCAAAAGTAAAGGCAGACAGAGATTAGAGGAGAATTTTGCTCCACCACACTGTATCTTCTTTAGTAGAGTCTACTGTGCAGAATCGTGGGAACCGAAAGGTCCAGCAGATACTGTCACATGAGACAAAAGACGGTTTCGGTGAGTGGTGCACCCCAAGGTGCCCCAGTCTGCTGGAAAGGAGTTCCTGTGTTTTACCTGTGGACAGCAGTTCACTTCATCACACAGTTGTGCCAGAGCCATTGCAGCAGTAAAGCTGAACTAGCTCGTAGAATTGATATGATGTGCCTTATGCGAAGAAATTACAGGGCAAGGCATCACTTCAGAGGAGAAACAGATCTGCCAGGGGCATGGGACAATTTGTCATTACAAGGTGATTTGGTGTCTCAAGGCCCAGCAAAAACATTCCCAGCTACTGCAGAGTGACAAACAGGCAAGAAGGAAGAAAGATGTACAAAATGAGAGGATCTGTAGCGATCGGCAGAGCACAGCTCTGAAGAGGCACTGTGTTACGGTCACACAATTTCCTAAAGACAAATTATATGGGCAAGAAAACACATTCCTCGGGTCAAAGACGTAAGCCTTGCCTGCATAGCCAATAGTAAATGACATACACATTTCGCTGTAGTTGTACGTATCTGTATGTGAATACATGAATGTAAAGAATGATAAAATAATGAAATAAGCTCTAAGTAAGACTTGGTGTGAGATATGGGGAAGGAAAATAAAGCAAAAATTAGCCAACAGCGCTTGGAAAATATTTTCAAGCCCCCATAGCATCAAAGTGTCATGCAGTTCCCTGTCATCACAAGAAAGGTTCCCATTTTCCCTAGTACCAAAACAACGGCAAGATTTTCTACTCTGATGGGAGATAAAGAAATAATCTCCTAAAGCTAGGGCTTCTCAAAGACAGATGACAGTTACTAAACATTTTTCTAATGAACCATAGTGGTCCCGTTTATGAAGACACAGACTTTATTGGGCTATAATAGAATAATAAAAATGAGCAAGTTCTAAAAGTCCTGTTTAATTTCGCTACCTTAAATGCTCATGACAGCAGAGATCCTATGATAAATAAGATGCTTTTTCTCACAGGGGACACGTTATGCCTGGGAGAGGTCTCCACCTCAGCCTGAGAAATATGCTAAAAAAGCTAAAGCCCATGAGGCAAAAAGATGAGGGCTGCTTCTCGGTCTGTTTTGGCGCTCTCCTTTTGAGCTTAAAATCTGCACAGGCTCCTGAGAGCGGAGCAGTTTCATCCGTTTTCCTTTGGGAAGCGCAAACGCTGCAGCCGCGCTCAGCCCTTGCAGCAGACTGCTGGGGCGGGATGGCTCCTGGATCTGCTGCCCTGCGGCCAGGCAGGAGAGCAGCAGGACAGCCTCCGCCGAGGAGACGAACTCAGCTGTCAACCATTGTGACTAATTTACAAGGCTGCGACTGCTCCTAGCTCACTTACACAGTGGGTAAATCACAACATCCCTTTAAATCTTAAAAAGCTGCTTTTTGTTTCCCCCCACCCCTTCCCTGCCCCGCAGACCAGGGGTCTCCTGGGGAGGGAGAGATCAGGCCCTCTCAAGCTTTGGTTTTGATTTGCTTTGAGGTTAAGGTTAAAGCTGACATCCTGCGACAGTCTCTTCGTTCAGTGGGTGTTGGACAGTACTGTTCTGCGCTCAGGTGTGTTTATGGCAAAAGTATTGCTGTTGTTTGTTTTGCTGTCCTAACTGCCCCTTGGTGAAAATCAAAACAGAGAAAATTGGTGTCAAGGACTGTATTGGGTTTGTGTGGCAAGGTTTTGGTAGCAGGGGGGCTACAGGGGTAGCTTC
>NW_009234002.1:0-10911 GCF_000690835.1 Fulmarus glacialis | reverse complement strand
ATATACCCACCGGCAGCCCGTGGAGGTCCACGGTGGAGCAGATATCCACCTGCAGCCCATGGAGGTCCGCACCGGCGCAGGGAGATGCCCAAAGGAGCCTGTGAGCCCATGGGAAGGTGCACTGGGGCAAGCTCCATGCAGGACCTGTGGCCCCGTGGAGAGAGAAGCCCAGGCTGGAGCAGGTTTGCTGGCAGGCCTTTGGACCTCTGCTGGAACAGTCAGCTCCTGAAGGACTGCACCCCGTGGAAGGGACCCACGCTGGAGCAGTTCATGAAGAACTGCAGCCCTTGGGAAGGACTCACGTTGGAGGATTTCATGGAGGACCGTCTCCCGTGGGAGGGACCCCACGCTGGAGCAGAGGAAGAGTGTGAGGAGGAAGGAGCAGCAGAGACAACGTGTGATGAACAGACTGCAACCCCCATTCCCCGTCCCCCTGTGCACTGGGGGGAGGAGGGAGAGAATTCGGGAGTGAGGTTGAGCCCGGGAAGAAGGGAGGGGTGGGGGGAAGGTGTTTTAAGATTTCGTTTTATTTCTTGTTACTCTACTCTGATTTGATTGGTAACAAATTAAATTAATTTCCTCCAGTAAAGTCTGTTTTGCCCGTGACAGTAATTGCTGAGTGATCTCCCTGTCCTTATCTCGACCCATGAGCCTTTCGTCGTATTTTTTCTCCCCCTGTCCAGTTGAGGAGGGAAGTGATAGAGCGGCTTTTTGGGCCACCTGCTTTCAGGCACCGGTGGGCACCTGGCTTCCAGCCAGGGTCAACCCACCACAAGGACGGAAATACAAAATGAGAAGAAAGAGCAAATGGCTACATGTGGCAAGATGTACGGTTTCCAACAAAAAGATTTGGCAATATATACTGAAGCCTGAATGTTATTCCTGCACAACTTCCATAGAAGATACAGCTCTGCAGTGGTCCGTACTTCTGTTTGGGGAAAAAAGTGTCATTCCAGTGCTTAACATCCTGGGCGTTTCACAAGACTTTGGTGAAGTACAATATAAAGACATAGCAGAGCTTCTGAAAATGTTTAGTTGCTGCCACAGCATCAGAGGAATACAACATGAGTTTCATCTCAAAGCAAACTTGGAGAAGGTACTTCTAAATTTTTGGCAAGTTTGAAGTAGCAGCTTCTTGCTGTTTTTCTCTTTTTTCCCCCCTCTATTTGTGAAGGTGCAGTTTGGTTTTGAGTTGGATTCTTAAAACAGAGAAATGCTGTTGGACAGTAAGTACAAGATAAACCAGCACTAGAAAATGCAATAAAAGGGGTTGTGCTCTGTCCGTGAGGGCTGAGCTGAGAAGAAGCCAGTATGGATAAACCGACCTGGCTGGTGCCTGTGAGGAGTCAGGCTCCGGTGCAGGGTGTCCATCTCTGTCTGCAACCTCACGGTGAGCAACTGGCTTCTTAGGCTTTAAATACCTTAAGGAGTGGCAGACCCCATGTCAGGAGGTATTGTAAACCGAAAGAAAAATATTGCTTCTGTGTTTGTCCCAGAGATAAAGGACTCCTAAAAGGCAAACTAGCAGTACCCTCTGTTACTGGTAAGGCCACTATGGATTTCCATAAGAGCAAAAAATAGTCTCTTGTACTGGGAAGAGCCTGCGGGAAAACAACGCCTGAATGGCAGAGGCAGGAGACAGGGAAACCTGCAGAATTTGAGCTAGCTGCCAGTTCCTTTCCCGAAAGCCCAATATCAGGGGAGAGTCCGTAAATCTGCCAGCTCAAAGGGGATCAGTTCCTAAGTAAACAGATATATAGGCAAAACTGCCATGGAGAATGGGATTTCCCATTTCCCAAACTATATTTCTTCCAAGAATGACTTCCTGAAATGACAAGGTGCCTATTTGGATTTAAAATATTACAATTTGTTGTATTTAAAAGGGACCTGGATCAAATGCTGCAGGGAATGAAAGCATTTGCCATATCTAATAACTGGGTGACATGCTAATAAGTGAGAGAAAGTCTTAAAAAAAAAAAAAACAAACATCAAAACCTACACACACACACACACAAAAAAACCCACCAAAAAACCACCCACCAAAAAACCCTAGAGATGTAAAGAGTTTGGAAAGGCTCTTTAACAACAGTAAGCATCCTTTTTTTTTTTTCTCCCTCTCGGGACTTTTTTTCCCCAAGGCATTAATTTAAGCAGTTAACTCTGGCAAGCAGGCTGTCCCAAACGGTGCATCTCTGAGTCACAGCGACTGTCCTGTGCACGCTCTTTACCCATGACGGATGCTGCCTTTTTTCATCCCTCACTGAAGAGTGTTCAGCTGAAGTGCATCACTTTGCACTTACCGTTGGCTAAACTTTTAAACACAGAGTTACTGCAATGCAGTGGATGGGGTCTAGTGAACAGTACCTTAGCAGATGTGGCAACTTGCTACCATACCCTAAATTACTCGTGTCTAGTTTCCCAGTTTAAGTGTATGTCTTTGTTATTCACAAAAGCACCCTCTGAAACGTCTATATACTGAAATACATAAATGACAAAGCAGACAAAAGAGAGGAAATTTTGAGGCAGAAGTAAGTAATGCTCCATTAGTGGCCAAGGACCGCGTGGATGGTTATCGGTCTTCGTGGTTCACTGGTGTGATAGTTGTTACAGACCATCAAAAGAACTTGTTATTGCAGGTACCCCGTTTGAATTGACCCATTCATAAGAAAACTTACAACGGGGAGTGTTGTGCTGGTATGATCCTATTATGGGCAGAAATACTGCTCTGGAAAGAGGTCAAGTCTCTGCCTTTCAGATAGTGTTAGTAGTTTCAGAATATGGGAAGTGTACTGGCTGAGAGTAAAGTATCTCCAATTTTCCTTAAACAGCTATGTCTTTCTTTTTTCTGTAAGGACTTCGAGTTGCACAATGAACCTCACTAAAATTACGTAATATATGTATTAAAGATATAGCAAGAAGTTATTTTGTGATGCCAAAGATGGTAACAAAAGGAAGTGAAAAATGTTCCTTTGAAAAAAAAATTGGGTGTTGATTTTAGTAACTGATGATGAATATCACTTGCTGGGAATTCTCAGCTACAATGTGAAACTACACTGAGCTGCAATTTTTCATACTGAGGTTTAAAGATTAATATTGGTGGCAAGTGTGTGGGAAGGAGCAATGTTTTTAAGAAAACCTGCTATTGGTTTAAATTGTAGAAAGCTTTTGTTTCCTGCCTGCACGTTAAAGTTCTCCAGGGAAATATGTGATCAGGATGTTATTTCTACTTTCATTTCAGGTTTCTTGCAACAAGATGGCTCCAGTTATCTCTGTAAAAGAGGATCCTTATTTTGTCATGTTAGAAGACTGTTCTAGATTCTCCAGGAAGAATCTTTCTGTTGTTGCCTGTTCAGAAAGAATATAACTCTTGATCTGGATTTTCTTAACTTCACCATGTATTGCAAAAACACAGCAATCATCTGAACTCTTTTCCTTTTAATGCCACTTCAGGTGGAGCAGGCAGATTGCAGGACAGTACGGAATTAGCTGCCCTCAGAGCCCTGGGAACTGCCGAGGGCTGTCTTAGCAGAATGACTGTCTTGGCTTCTGAGAAGCTGTGTTAATTTGAGCTCTGGCCACTGCCCTGTGATGCACCCATCGCTTCAGGTTCAAAGCAACTGCCACACTCTAGGATTTATGCCTGTGGATCAGACCTGAATGAAACACGTGGCTGAAAACACAGAATGCATCCCCAAGGAGAAAATGGTCAGAATGACTCTACAGCTTTGTTCCTACATCCCTCAGGGCAGGAATTGTCTTCCTACATGTTTGCAGAGACCACGCTGTGAAAAAGCCATGAATCAATCTAATGAATTACCCTTCGGCTCGCTGCACGTGGATGCAGTCTTGAGCGGCTTGGTGGGCATCTGGCATCCAGGTCAACCCACCACATGCTTGTTCATCTCTGCAGGTGGGGGGAACAAGTTCCAGGTTGTGTTTAAAAGAGAGAGATGTGCAAGGGAAAGGCAAGAGTCAGAGACAAAAGAACTATACTTCTCAGAAGTTACCAGTGATCTCATGAGCTAAACATGACTTTTGTATGTGGACTGCATTTATCTTTGTCATTGGTTACTAATCCTTACTGCTGTGGCAACAACAGAAGTCATAAATTTGGTCATGAAACAGAGGACTGTCTATTTCTTCTAGAAAAAGGGAGTGAACTGAATTTTCTCCCCTCCTGGCAACAAAGTTAAGTAACTTTGGGACAGCAGACCACTTACTGCAAGAGGCAAGAGTCTTGAGTCAATTTACTGGTGAAATCTTTCAACGAATCGGGGATTCCCAGCTCATCCTGTACAGATCGGACACCAGGAGGTTCTGTCCCTCTCAGATACCTCTTTCAAAATGGTTCCTGCTGTGTGCTTGCTCTGCTGTGTTGTCTGTTACCTTCTGCCCAGTGTCTGTGCCCTTGAGTTACAGCACAAATCTGCGCTAACCTTGTCCACTTGCACTGTGGCAGCAACTGCCACCAAGCTTAGAAAATCATCTGAGCTGTCTCCTGAAGGGGAGCAGGATTCACTCTGTGTTGGAGGCTCAAAGGCAGTGTCTGCAAACAGCAGGGAAGTGTTGAACACCAGGATCCCTGGGTTCTCCAGCCTGTGGTTTGGGAGCAATATGCAATCAAGAGCAGAATAATAGCCACAAAACCAGTGTCAGTGGTGGCAAAGCTGTGGAACGTATGTTCTGAAAGGCAATGGAGCTGAAGGGAAATGGTCCAAAACATTTTAGTGCACGGGGTTCCCAACTCTTGGTAAGCTTTTCAGGGGAAAAGGGGTATGTGGAAAGGGATTTTATTCCTCTATTTCAGTGCTGCTGGCAAAGATGTGCTGCTCATGGGACAGGGAGAAAACGGCTAAAACAGTAATATGGACTGTTCCAAGGATTCCAGCTGCTGGAATTCCTGAAAGCCAGGCTGTCCCCTAAGGGGTTTCTCTGCAGAAACAGTTTCATCATAAACAGCCTCTCCGCTAAGCCAAAACCTGTCCCTTCACCAGGGGATGATGCAAACCAGTCTCCTGGACCAATTAATTTCAGAGCATTTCAAACAAACACCTCTTTCTGCAAGGCTTCAGTCCAGCCTTGGTTGTGACTGCTGCACCGTAACTTGGGAACTCGGCAAAAATGAAACATGCTCTCAAGGGTGCTCATAGAGTAAGGAGGCTGCAGCGCACACTGCCTTCTAGCAGCGCAAACCTCATAGCCTCTTTGAGCAGATTTTAGTAGCTAAAAAGCTTGATCATTTTTAAGATGTAGATGGGGATGGATAAGTCTTCCTGATGCTTGAATTCTTATGCTAACACCCAACTGAAAGTTAAAATCTATTGTGTGGAGTGGAAAATGCAGCAAAATGAGAGTCCTAGTGCAGTGTGTAACAAAGCAGCTGGGTATGAGTCAAAGCTTCATAAATCTCCAGGCATGTTTCAACTCCTTTGTCTACGTCTTCATTAACTATAGACCAAGATCAGGGAGTTCAGAGAAAAAGTATGTTTTTCTCTCCTGAAACTTGGGCTCCTGATTTCTGTTTTCTTTCTCATTTGGCTCAATATAAACAAAAGTATTCAATACCAAGGCAGACGCTTACTTGTTAAGAATTTCATAGCTTCTTTAACATGAAAGAAACACTTGTGGGAAACCTCAAAATACTCTTCGGGAGTCCAGGGTTTTCCAGACAGCTGCACTGTGAAGATTGTGGTGCTACTGATAGATGTAGGAAAAGGGGTGCCTGGTTCCCCTTTCCACCTAGTGTGTTTCTTTTCTGGACCTGCATCCTTATGTTCAAACCCAGACAGAGCTGGGAATTAATTTGTATTTAGTTTTGTATTTGTAGTTCAAAGACAAAAATCATTAGATGGGTGGTCAGAAGCCCTGGGCTATCTAAAGCCTTAGCCTTTCCCTCAGCAGAGCACCCCCCCATAGTCACTAACAAAGCTATCTCCTCCTCTGGTCCAGTTCCCACAAGGACGTTGCTAATTACTTTCTTGCTTTTTTTTTTTTTTAAAGAGTGGTCTCATTTGTGCCTTTCTTAATGTTTTTTCTTTGTGATTGGCAATCTGTTTTCTGTCTGGCTTATTGCTTTAATACAGAATATGTCTGGATCAAACCAAGGGTTATTTCTCTTATGCAAGATTTTAACCATAGCTGTGCCCTGCATGCTGAAGCTGTAAACAATCTTTGTGCATTTCTTTTCACACTGATTCAAAGAAACAGAAGCAGCATTCTAGGACCAACACATTTTTTAATTTTTTAAGTATCTTGAAGATACTTTCAGGTTGGCCTGAAATTAGGGCTCGTAAGGCAATCTCATACAGCTAACAGTCTAAAAATATTTGTAAAGAAAGCCCCATCTGATCTTCATCTGAGACACATTTATCCTGTTTCACTGGACAGCTGAATCATCTGGCTGTTCTACAAAGCTATTTTTCACATTTTCAGCAACTTCCCCCCCTCAGATCCATCTGAACTCTTGGATAACTCAAAAAATGATTACTTCCTTCTTTTTTAAACAACTGCCCATTTGTCAGAGTTTCCTCTCAAGGAAGGCTGACCATTTCAGTGTATCTGCTCCAGGGGCTGTACAGCACCAGCAGGTCCTGCAGCGATAAGCACCACCTACACGTGCGTAGGAACAGGCTCTCTTCCAACGCATTCATAACTCCTACAGACAGAAGAGGTGATAAGGAAAAAGCACAGAAGCAAAGGCCTGAGTTACCAACGATATTCAAATGTCTGAAATTAATGGGAATTGGACACAGAAGAGGTGATAAGGAAAAAGCACAGAAGCAAAGGCCTGAGTTACCAACGATAGTCAAATGTCTGAAATTAATGGGAATTGGACACTTAGTATCTTCTCATAGCCTCGGGCAAAATGAAATGTCAGCAGTCCTGAGATCCTTCAAACCTTGCTTAAGCCCTGCCCCAGCTTCCACCAGTGAACTTTCCCATGCCACCCGTATTTCTGCAGCAGCCACACACACAACCACAGAGGGTCTCGGCACTTGCCGAGCCAGAGGGAATGAAAGAGATGGCCAGTGGGAAAAGCGTTTTCCTCGCAGATCTGAGAATAACCACCTCTGCTTGGATGGTTTCAGTGTTTTATGCAATGTAGAGCAGCTTTGAAGGAAGCCACAGAATACCATGCTGTCCACTTTACCCCACTACTGCCCCATTACTAGGGTGTGCACTGAAGAAATGGGTGGTAAGAGTTCAGGCTTTGGAGGAAGAAATGAAATGGAGACTCCTTCCTTTCCCACAGCCTGCGTGCTCTGGCTCTATGTTTGTGGGGGACAGAGCTGCTGCCTCCTGGTCATATCACGATGGCTGGGTTGCAAGGCTCCTGCTCTGCTTGTGCGCTGTGTTGGGAGACTGGACATCTAACCCTGGGGGCTGAGGGTCCCACCAGGTCCAGCCTGAGGTCATTTTCTTCGTATTGTACAGAGAGGCAAGGCCAAGTTGGGATACGAAACCCAGAAAACGATGCGCTGCTTCCTCTTCTGCAAGGCATCTGAAGGCCTTTCAAGATGGCCTCAATGCCATCAACACCTCAGAGCCCAAGTGTTTCCTTCTGGCTCCATGTTTCTAAAGGCCAAAGAGCAATGTGAGGAAGGATTTAGATCCAGGAACTGTCACAACAGTTGTGCAACTCCATCAAAAGTCACTGATATAATCTTTCCTTGCTTTCCATGGGCACCAACAGCCTCATAGTGGCAGCGTTATTTGCTCCTAGGACCAGTTAGGTTATTGTGTGAAGCAAAAGGTCTATATCACTGTCTGAGATGGTATGATGCTATGTGCAGTCACGCACGGAGTCTTAAAAGTCTTTTTTTGTTTGTCCATGACAGTGACTGCCAAAGCACTGGAGTCTATCCAAATGTGTGACTAATGGAGCCGTTCCCACGTTACCCAAATCAGCTCCTTTGTAATTTACTGAATGGCTCTGATCCTCACCGTGGATTTGCTGTCATCATTAAGCTAAGGCATTTGCTTTTAAATGAACGCCTGTTAGTCTTCCGGATATATTGATCTTTATTGATTGAATAGTCTTTCTCACCTGGTGAAGGAAGGGTATTTCCTGCTTGCTTCTGTTATATTAGCATTTGAAAATAAGATAAAGAAAGATAAGAAAAGATAAAGGAATCAATTATTATTTTGGACTTTTTGATTCTTAAATAATTCACAGAATCAAATCAGATCCTTACTGTCAGGTTGACAAAAATTAACTTCAACTTAAGGCTGGCAACTGAACTTCAGGATGTCAGAGGCAACAGCAACTTTGTAACTTTTCTGTAAGCATGGTATGTCTAAATATCACCTTTTTTTTTTTTTTTTTTTTACTGTGATTTTTTACCAAGAATCAGAAAACTATGAAAAACATTGGGCCTCCATTTTTCAACCATGACTATACAGAAATCCCATTTAGGAATGTGGATGAGTTGCACAGCGTAACTTAACCCAGCTGACCGCTCCAGTGTTTGAAAACCTTTCCTACCTTGTACAATAATGTGCTAACTAAAAAAAGACTGAACAGCAATTTTACTAATCCCTCTGACTTTTCTACCACAGCCTACTGCACAGTTCTGTTTGTACGGCTTATGCTGATAGTAGTTACCTTGTCTGACTGGTACATTTGTCCCTGCAAAAATTCTATTGCGGGTGCAGTTATAATGGCAAGACCGCACATTTAATAGAGTATCTTTGGTCTGTGTGAGATGGTGGATTGCTTGGAATGGGTTTATAAAATCCACTCAACATTCGCCTTTTCCTTTATGAGAGGTTTATTTTGACTGGGCCTAAGTCAATCACTTATGAATTTAGGAATAGAAAGATAAGCTGCTGCAGCTTAAGTGAAATATATGCATTCACAAGATCTGTGCCTCTGTGACAGTTTAGAAATGGATCTAATTGCTTTCTTTTTTTTCCAGGACTTTGTTTGAATTCCACAACCCAGATGCAATTCAGTTCTGTCAACGCTTAAAAAACTTTGTTTATTCATATTGTCAGTTATCACTAATAGGTATGTGTCAACCCCCAGTTAAGGGGCTATGATGAGAAAATAATCTAAAATATATGCTCATGTGTATTCATTTTCTTCTTATATTTGCCTGATCAAAACTTGTGACAGAAGATGGTATTTCCAACAAATCCGGAAAAGGTTGTTTATGGTCTTGTATCGTTTCTAGACATACTTTTGATATTTTTACCCACATGCAACTTTTTGAAATATAGACATGGAACAGAGTGTTTTCTGGCAATTAAGTTAGGACTTACTCCTTGTTTAAATGGATGCAATTGAAATCTTGCATACACATGGTGGTGTTCTTGATCAAACCTATTGACAATATTTCCTGAGTGAGATGCTACTCAAGAATAGCAACAGTGTTTTAAATGCTTTTGATCTCCATTAATCATCAAGTGCAGGAAAGTCTTAAGCGAAAAAAGTGACACCACCTCTGCAAATGTGACTGTCTTGCAGGTGGTTTCTGCACCTCTGTAAGAGGAAAAAAGGCTGATGGAGACAGATAGTGTTGATGCAATTTTGCTTATGTACAAAAAAAGGCACAAAGTCCTCTCTTCTTATGTATACAGGAGGAATTGAACATGAACCATGTTCTTGGCTTTCAGGACCAATCCTTGTTTCGCCTGCTCTTTCTCAACCATATTTAGAGCTTGTCCAGGCTGTGCGTTCAGTTTCCTGGCTTTTTTAATGCCCAGAGGTGTTTCCCCTCTTTCTCCTCCTATTTTCCATCTGTATCGAAAACAGTACCTAGCAAAACCTCTGTCTGCATATTACTTCATTGCCAAATGGATTTGTCTGTGATTTTTGTCATGCAAAGCAATAGGAGTGACGGCAACAGCATGTGCTTTAGGTTTCCAGGGAGTTCCTAGACAGGCACTAGACTATGGCTACCAAAGCTACCAAATCAGGTAAGGAGAAATCTGACTATAAAAGCTACGTTACAAGGGCTATGGTTCCCAACCTGAGAATTTCTCACACACTGAACAAAATGTTTATTTTAAAGGACACCCTGTGCAGTTATCCAGGCAGAAAGTTTAGAAAACTGAGTTGTGACAGAGGAAAGTTAGGCTTTCTACATCTCTGGTTCTCAGTGGATTTCATAGAATCATAGAATCATTAAGGTTGGAAAAGACCTCTAAGATCATCAAGTCCAACCGTTAACCCAACTCCTGATTTGTTTAGCACCTGTTGAAAGTGTCTGCAAACACCATGTTCAGAAGAGCAAAGCTGGAGACAGTTGGGAGAAGAACTAAGTCCTGCCTTACCCTCTTCCTCTAAAATAGTGAGCGGTGTGTTTAAACTTTCCTTTGCAAGTAATAAGCAGGGATTTCAAGCGTAAACCGTTTCTGGCAGACTTGAACTGAGAGCTGGCTAATCTTCCAATGTTCTGGAAAAAGAGGGCTCTGAGCTCTACCATGAGTCACCATGCTCCCCTCTTATCCCCTCTCCAAAAAGAGGTGCAGGAGAAATGAAACGATGCTCCTGCATGACACCGCAATGTCCTGCTGTCCGCAGGCTGCAGAAGTCGCCATAAAAGCAGCCATCCGAACCCCCCGGAGCGTCCTGGGACGCTTCAGACCCGTGGATTCCAGCTTGAGGCAAAGCATTTTGGGTGCTGTCTTCTTTCAGGGTGCACTACGTGGGGCTGATCGTCTAGCTGCATTACACATTTGTTTATTTTGGTAAAAAAAAACCCCAAACCAAACGCCACCTCCCCGCTCCCCAAAAGCCCTTTTATTAGACCTGCAGTTTGTGTTGCCTTGCTGTTTTTCAAGGCGTTGTAACTCTGCCCAGGGGAATGACAATAAACATCGGGGGTTTTTTTGCTTGCTGGCCCTTCGCGCCAGGGCAGAGCGCGGGGCCCCTTCCCCAGAGCCGCTCTGCGGTGGCTGCCGCCC
>NW_009234001.1:1374-3317 GCF_000690835.1 Fulmarus glacialis | reverse complement strand
CTATTATATATTATATGTACTCACTATATGAATTAGAACCCAAGGTCTCAAACCAGACTTCCCAAAATTCAGGAGCAAAAAGTGCCCAGAGTGTCTTGTTGAGAAACTCCATGACATGAGCAGACACACAATGCAATTCTACAGGTCAAGTTCAGTCAACTTATTTTAACATAGGCTATCCTTTCTTCCCCTATAACTTCTGTTCCTTTCTTAGCATGTCCCTCTAGTTAAAAGAAAATGAGTTGTCAAACTAGAAACTTGGAAACAAGTATTGGCTTGCATTAAGCCAAAACACAAACCCTTTCTTTTTGCATGTCAAAAGCCAACAACTCCTTCTATATAAAACAAAATTTTCCATTTGACCTGAAATGATATGTTTCATTTCTGAGCACATGTCGGAAAAGACAAGGAAATGAAAGGGTAGCTCCGTAAAGCTGCAGAAGATGTAACTTTATTCCCCACTTCAGTCCCAGTGTTCAGAGCATTCAATCAAATAGAAGATCTGCACTCAGGCCATCCTCAGCCCGAGGCAGTTTGCAACTGCATGCCCTTTCTGTCATGATAGGACTGGGGAACGAGCAAACTTCAAATCTTCCCTATTAGAATTGTTCTGCTTTCTATAAAATAATTCAGTGCCCATGCCTTAAGCCTACACAGTATTTTTGGCTTGGAAGACTTATTCCCTAACGCTTCTAAATCTGGGTATAGTGCCTGCCAGCCAGGCTCTCAGACTCAGAGGGAAAACCAGCTGGCTGTATTAAACCTTGTTTGACAATGCAGCTAAGAGTCCAGCTGTACAAGAGTTTTACCTCTGCTCTGTTCTTTCCTTCTCTTTTCTGAAAGGAAGGAGGAGCAGCCATGCACTTGAGCTCCGACAGGCTACAGCTGAAGTTGCTGTCTATATCCGGAAAACTCAGCTGAGGGTGAGAATTGTTGCTGTTGTTCTAGTCTTAGCTGCAAATCAGTGTCGTTTGCTGACAACAGACTTTAACTGTATCTTTACTTTTCTTCAGCTTAGCTCATGTGCAGCCTCTGCTCTTAGGAGGAACTGGTGTTTGCTGCCACATCACAACTGAGACTGGTGCAAGCTGTAGAACACCTCTGCTGTCACAATGTTCTGCTCCTCCAGGGTGAAAAATCAAACAAATCAGCTTAATGTCTTGGTCAAATAGAGCACAGCAAAGATGAGCTCATACAGTCAGATTCCAGTTTCAGGAAGGATGTGGCTGTCTTAGTGTCCTCTGCCTCTCCACTGATGACTTTCAGCCAGCATAAGTGCCTGTCTTTGTTCCATGAAGAACAGTGCTTGACTGCCAGAACTGGCCTCACATAGTGGTTTCCAGTGTGTGGCCAGAGTCAAAAAATTTAGGCAGATTGAGAAGAGGACTCTTAATCCACTTGGGCACTGGTCTCAGCTGAGAAGTAATGAGTTGCAGATAGGATTTTCTCTCTCAGCACATGTGGAACCTGACACATCTCAGATGAGACCAGTATCTGACTGTGGATATAATAGCTGCAGATCAGCAGCCTCGTTAGGTTAAGCCTCGATGAAACAACACAGTATAGATGTAGACAAGGCAAACTCTCTGAATTAATCTTTCAGATGCTCATCTTTAACGCATGCAACATTCAGTCCCAGTTTTAGAACCAGACAGATCTCTGCTCTGACTGTGGTGGCCTAGTGAGCATGCGGAACCGCCGACGGCACAAGAGGCAGACCTTCCTGGCTATCACCCCGAGAGAGCTGGACTCAAACCCAGGAGGGTTATAGATATGCTTCTGGAGGAAATTCTGGGGATGGTTTAGTGCCACTTTGAGCAGGGGGTCCATACAGGTGGAGAATAGGACATATCCTCTTTAAGTTGCTGGACCTCCCAGGACAGTTTCTCCACAGCTGAGACAAGGGAGGAGGAGCCAGTTTCTTCGTATTCCCGGAGTCTCGT
>NW_009234001.1:704-1348 GCF_000690835.1 Fulmarus glacialis | reverse complement strand
CATCCACCGTTGGTGCTTCTTCCTCTTTCCAGCACAGTACTGCCAACAAACTGGCATACGACGCTGGTGCGCTCTGTACCACATGGGTCGCGTGCACTGGACTTCATCTGGATCTTTGGATAATTGCTCGTTGTCCAGGTCACTATAAACTCCCCCCAGCACACCTAATTCTCTCAGGTACTGGATAGCTCTCTCCATAGTGGTCCATTTGCCTGGGCGATATACAACATCTTCCTTCACGCCTGACAGGAGTCGTCGCCTCCAGAGGCTGAGGGCCCGTGCCCTTTTTCCAATCGCCCCCTTTGTCAGTGCCCCCTTCCCTAGCAAGGGATCCCAGCTGTTTGGCTTCCTTCCCCTCTAATTCCAGGTTACTGGCCCCATTATCCCACCATCAGAGCAGCCAGGTAACAATATGCTCGCCTGGACGATGGCTGAAATCTTTTCGCGTATCTCGCAGCTCACTCAGGGGTAGGGATCGGGTGGTTTCCGTCTCATTTACGAGTTCTTCCTCTTCCTCCTTCCCTCCTCGTCATGACCCTGCTTTTCCAATATCCCTTTCTAAACAACCTGAATTTCACCTCCAAGATTTCCTTTCATGTATAGGGGCGACTGGTACCAGCACGGGTTGGTCCTCTGGTTCAGCA
>NW_009234001.1:0-437 GCF_000690835.1 Fulmarus glacialis | reverse complement strand
TTTTCCAAATATTTTACTAGTTTTTCAGGATTCTGCACTTGTTCAGGGGTGAAGCTCCAAAACACTGGAGGTGACCACTATCCTAGGCACTTGCCCATACTATCCCACACAGCCTGCCACTCATAACTATCCAGCCTCCGGGCAGATCTCTGGGTGGTATTCTTAAACAGTTGTTTAACCTTAAACAACGCCTGAAACAAATTCAGGAGACATAGCAATAGGAACATGCTGGTTTGAACATCCCAAGGATATTCAAAATCCTCAAGAGCTATTGTAATTGGCCTGGAGGAGAAGGGAAAGGTGAAGGAAGCTGTCTCCCCTGCAAATTGGCTCTCCGAGGAGAAGAGGTAAAAAGTGTATTACTAATAGTTTCCGAGAAATAGCTCCTGAAGCATAGGGATGATGGCTGTGCTGAGTACAACCTCATGACCAATACT
>NW_009234000.1:0-35469 GCF_000690835.1 Fulmarus glacialis | reverse complement strand
AACTTATGATATTACTCCCTATCACTACAATGCACCAAGATTGACACTATTCATCTTAATAATGCACTGCAAACCTAGAAGAAAGTAATGTCAAATGGAATGCTTTGGTATTTTTATTTTCTTAAATTTCAGTAGTGTTCTCAAAAAATAAGATAGTAGCTTATCAGGTGATAGCGGAAGGTGAGTCAGTGCTATATCTAGAGAGACTGTTGATTCAAAATGTGCGAAAATTCAAGGCAGACCTCCTTGAATTATGTAGCAAGTGAAATGCTGTAGTCATAGTTAACTGCAACAATTTGTGTAATTCCATCCCAGCACATAAGTACTAGCGCTCCTCATACCCCAGCCCCTTCAAAAAAACCCAACCAACCAAACCACCAAAAAAAACTGACAGTGTGACATGTTCTGTTCTGTTTGTCTAGCTATTAGGTTGTTTTGAAGTCTAATATTTTACTCAGGTTCTTTTAAGGTCCTTGTGTTTCTTCAGAACAAATTCTAGTTCATAATTTTCAGGGATAATGGTGGTGTAGTACTTGCATACTTGTCTACTTTTTGTAGGAGAAAAAAAAAACCGTGTAACTATGGAATATCTTGCTAGCATGTCTGTCCCCAAAACGTTTCAGTATTTTGAGAAATAAGCACCTCAACATGTTTGGATTATTTAGGACTACAATGTGTTCAGGCTTCTTCAGATGTGCACTCAGAAATTTTGGGAATTTTGTCCAGAATCCAATCTACCACACTTTCCAGACACAGTATGGGTCTGTTAGTTGGCAAAACATGGTTAATACTAGGAAAACTTAAAGGCAGGCTGTGACACCCTTTGTATCTGAATTTCAATCTGTTTTTTTTCATCTTGCTTTATGCTGAACTGTTGTCTAGTTTCACTCTGCATAACTGATGCTTTTTATGAAGCAACGCGTATGTTTCAGGAAATGCTAGCTTTATTTTAATGAGGAGTGAAATTACTCCTTTTAACCAAGCTTAAAAGCAGTTGCCGTGATCCTAGTGAACATGATGTAAATAGTAATTTATAAATGAACATTAAATGAACATTATATCTGTAAAATAATATTTGATAAAATAAGAGCAATTTTTGTGTTCATCTAGGATCTGGGACTAATGAAGCAAGGCTTTTAATCTTTCAGTGATCTTCTATCTATTGATATATTATCGTAAAATTATTATGACTTAAATGATTGACATCCTGCTAGGAAACATCTTTTTTGTGAAAGTTCATCATACAGACATCATTAACCATTTTGTAAAGGAACAGCCGCATATTTAAAAAAAAACATGCAGATAGTTTTCAAGCTTGTTAAAGATTAGTAATTAATAGAAATCTACTATACTCTGAATCACAGAAAATCCTGTTTCTTTCCTTGCACTAGAGCTGAAGTCAGCAACAGTATTACCAGTGAGGGCTGCGACAAGTTTGTTCAGAAGATTAAAGTTGGATGGTTGAAGTGATTGCCATCCAACCCACAACAAATATTACTGCCACAAAGGCCTAGCAGCCAGTCCATTCGTGAATCAGTTCCTGAACTGCTTCTAGTTTTGACTTTGTTTTTTCTTAATACCCTGGGCTGAAAACTGCAGTGATTCAGAAACTGATCCATGAACAGCTTGGCCATCCACGGTTAGAAGTAGATGGAGAAATGGGCATGGGAATAGACTCCCCCATCCAGTTCTAGTCCACAGATGCATGTCTGTCCAAGCCCAGTTTTCCTGCAGCCTGGTTGGTATTGGTGTGGTCTCCCATGATGTTTAAGAGGAAATGTGAAAGGCTCCTAAATTGTTGGAGGAAGAAAAAGAGAGGTGGTAGAGGTGGGTCTTCAAGGTGGTGAATATAGCTGTTTGTAAGGTAGAAAGAGTGAGGCCAAAATGGGGTTTTGTAGTCTTAACATTTCTTGGCAGTCACCTCCTGGCTCTATTTCTGTCTTTCTTGAATAAACCTATTTAACTAGATAGGTATAATGATTTGATGGGGAACAGTAAGGGATGGGGTTACCAATTGTTGGTGAAGTCCCATTTATACTCTAGCATAAGATTGTGCCTGACTGGAAAATCATTAAAAAAAACTCCGGTAGCTGATGAAGATTGTGGCTTTGTACTATATTGCAAACAGCCACAATCTCATGAAAATTCAAAATGTTTTCACTGATTTGTTTCTCATTCTTTTCCTTCCCACTCAACATTAATCAGCTCCCACTTTACCGGACTACGAAGGAGTCGATGCATCTCTCAATGAAACTGCTACTACAATAACTGTACTCTTAAGACCGGCACAGGCCAAAGGTGCACCTATCAGGTAAAAAAAAAAAAATATTTAAAAAAAATTTAAAAACAAACAAACAAACAAAAAACCAGAAGATATTTTTTCATTGATTATATGTTGTCTCGCAGCTCATAAAGCTGTTCATTTCCAAGTGATATTCATTTGACGTTACCGTGATTTTTCTTAGCTAGACTGAGCTTACCAATAGATGTGTAATTAATAAAGATAGTCATGACCTGAATCATCCAGCTGTCTGTCCTGTTTGATTTAGGGTCCCCAGGACCACCTCCTATCCATTATCATTTCATTTAATTTCTCACAGTCTTTCTGAAATACAAGGTTGAAAGGTATTTGTCAGAAAGTGGATTTGAAAATAACACTTCCTCGCCAGTGCTTCAAATCAGCTATTCTATAGCATATATGTATGATTGGAAAATTGGAAGCTCAGAGGAGATGGGAGAATAATAGTGATGAATACAAACTATTTGACCTTTTTCCTCTCAGAGTGCTTCTTACTAGAAATCATGTTGCAAGCTATTAAATTTTATTTGCCGTGTCCCATAATCATATTAAAATGTTTCATTTATGTTAACTTTGAGGGGTCTTTCCCTTTCTGCTCTCTATTGAGAGAAAATTTAATTCTGTTTGCAAAGATTAGTCCACATCCTGCTCTTTACTTCTACTTGTTAGTGCAAAAATTTTGTGACATTATTTGATTCCATTTGTGTTTTACTGATGTGGCTGCGTCAGCGATATTCAGGGACAGGGCGGACTAATTGGGGGTTAATTAGCTACTGAGCGTCAGAACCTTTTCATGCTCTTACCCTTATGACATTTTAGAGAAATACAGGCGAATGCGTTTCATTCTGTGTTACATTAAGTCAGTTACCGTGGCTCAGCTGATGTTGAGTAATGTGCCCAAGCCCTAAAAGTAGAGGAAAATTAACTGTTTCTTGAGTCTGTTTCCGTTAAGGGGAATGTATGTTTTACTTGGATGTTGCGGGGATGACTCGTGTACCTATAAGCATTTTTATAGGCTTATCATATAGTTACCCTTATGATTGATATGCTCAAGTTATTTATTTATATTCTGTCATAGAAGATAATCCAGATTCATCCCCTTTATAGGAGATATTGATGTGTTATATTCATAAATAAAATTGTAACCCTGTACATCATTAGTTTCTGAAAAATTGCCCTGGAGCAAACCTAGGATTTTTTTGGGTGTGAAGAATGATAAAATGTACAGGACTACGTTCAGTACAGGACTTGGATTCCTAAAATAGGGTTTTTGTTGAATTGATACAGTAGAAACCAGACCTGTGATCTGAAAATGCTCCCAAGTTATGCAGGTGCTTAAACTCACTATGCACCTTTGTAGGTGCTTTTAAAGCCTTCCAGGTGTCCTGCTGCTGTTCCTGTTTGAGAAATGTGATCTCTCTCCCTCATCTAATCCATGCCAAATCCTTTCAGTCTTGCGCCTGGTCTCCCGAGGGGGCTGGTGCATAGGCACATCCAGAGCATGCCTGCCAGGCACGGCTGGGATCTGCTGACGGTGGTGCTCATCTTCTCTACACGAACTGGTCTGTGGCACATTTGTGCAGACAGCAGTGGGCTCCCGCCTTCGGTCCCGCCACTCACCCTGAGGGGGGTCAGTCTCGCATCCCGGGTTTCTCTGCTGGGGGTTTTCTTTCTTTGGTAACGTGATGGGATGTGGCGAGGATCACTCGTACCTGGCTCAGGGACCTCTGGTTTCTCTGCACTGTACTGTCAGGCGAGTAACTCACTGCAGAGTGAACCTGCAGCACACTACCTCACATCTAGTCTCTCAATTTTCCTTACAGCATCCTCACTGCTATGGCCTGAGCTTGTCACTGTGGCCTATGAAGGTAGCAAAAAGGATCTATGTACTAAACGTTAATAATAAGTTTGATAGGGATAGTTTGATAGTTTGATGGAGTATTAATAACTGTTGTTCGAATATGTTCTCAAAAAAGCATCTTTCTTCCTGTCTCCCATCTTCCCTCTCCTCTTTAATTAATTTCTAGAACCTAAGAGAGTACATTAAATTTTTAACATCAGGAGGCCAAGGAAATAAGTCCTCCACCATAACCAGAGAGCTGGGCTTTATTTAAAAAAAAAACAGGTGTTTTATTCCTTACTCTGAGTGAGGAGCGTTCTCCAGGGAAACGCAGAAGACATGGTCCCATTCCCTTTCCTGAAGTTATGCATATTGCAGTCAGGTATTTTTCAGCAGCTTCTTAATAGGGGAGACAAATGTAGCACACTGAAATTCTGAATTGATTCAATGCATTTTGCTAAACTTTATGATGCGTTTTAGTGAAGCTTCACTCCATCCACACTGCAGTTGTGTTTCCACTACAAGCTGGCTTGCTGCCATGATGAGTGTTACTAGGTAGGTGGGAAAAAATGCAATACCGTGCCTGCAGCTGTGAATGAGTAGAAGGACCCCAAATGCTATTCTTTAGCCTGACACTGAAGAATACAGTTGGCTTTTTGGAAAGGTTTGTTTGCACCCAGTCCTTTCATCCCTGGAGCTGTAGATGGTCAAAAGATCATTTTATTTAATAGCAGTAGGTCTGTGCTTTTTTTTTTTTTTTTTTAAAAAAAAAGGGGAAAAAAAAAAGCTTAGTCTGATAATCTTTTGCTTTTACAAACAGAATTATAGTATGATCACATTTTGTTGTACCTCAGCCTCTCCATCAGCACAGCCCCCCAGGAAACAGATGTTCCTTAACTCAAGTGTAATCTATGTGCAGCTGTCAATCATTTCTTTAAGACACTACATGCCATAGTCATCACACTTTAAACATGACTCTAATCATATCTTCCCTGTCAAGTGTCATCGTGTAATCTCTAGCATTCTTTATGGCCTCCTGAAGTTTTAAACCAAATTACAAACTAGAAATGCAAAGGGAGACAGGGCTGGATGGCTCAGGCTCACTGTGAAGCGCGTATTCACCATCAATCTCATGGATGAGATCCCAGTCAGTAGCATCAGTGGTGCTTCAGTGATTCATTTGAAGATGTGATTTGCCGCTGTAGTTTTTCTGAAGGATCCTAACTGAGCACCAGCAAAACAATCTTTTGTTTTCAAATCCTACTGCAGGTGAGGATTACAAAGCGCATATATCAGAATCAGCATATGCAACTTTTTAATGATGAAATGTATTTTCTTTGATTAGTGAAGTGTTTTTCTTATATCTTCATATGCAAAATCAGGTTGATTTTGTTTTGCAACAAGACTAATTAAGTGGACCATGGCAGGGAGCAGCTAAAATTTAGTTGTCAGTCGGAATTCCAACAGCTGGGGTTGTAACTTGGGCTGTCAGTCACTCTGGCAGCTGTCAAAAGAGAGGATGCTGTGTCTCCACTAGGCGCATAGAAGGAAATCTCTAGCTGCTATTAAAGCCTGGTCAGAATAGGGCTGAATTATGAACAACATGTTCACCACTGCTGTACCTCTTTGGGAGCCTGAATTTTTAGGGAGGGGTGAAAAGGAAAATCTGTTGGCAGGGGCCTCCTTCGACTGTTTGTAATCATCTTGGTCAATAGCGAGGTACTGTGCGGGTTTTCTTAAGTAAAAAAAAAAAAAAAAAGTGTTTTGACATGAAAAATAATTTCTTCAGGCAAAATCTCAGCTGAGGACCTCTTCACTTGCTATATCTTCGACACTTTCTCTGCTTACTTGGCCGTCTTAGACAACTGTTCGGCCTTTATGTTCCAAATTACTTATGTAGCAGGTTCTGAAATTTGTATTACTCTTCAGAATAGCTCAGAATTTATTTTAGTCATCAGGGAGAAGGAATATTGTCATCTAGGTTTTCCACTCCTCTCTCTTTATTTCTCTCTTTTATACCTTCTTTGCTGTATGGGAAGACTGGGAAAAAAATTGCTATTGTAGGAATTCCCTCAGCTCCAGTCACAAGAAAGCTCTCTCAATAATTGAATTCCCACCATTACAGAAAAAATGTGTAGAAAACGTAAGATAATTGAAGCTAGGATTAGTAATATGTAAAAATGCAAGGATAAGCAGAGTACATAGCCTTTAAACTTTCACTTATAGCCTGATACCAGACCACATTTGCATCTGCTTTTCAAGTTTAACTTTGGCTTCTTTCTTCACATCTTACAGCAGGGTGTCCTTTCCGAACACTGTTATGTGTACATAGAGTAACAGTGCTGCTTTGGAGCCACTATAGTGTTTAGTAAATGGCTTTAAACAGATGGTATCACAAAGGGCCCAGAGGTAAATGACTGTATTCCTCCGTGTCTTGTTAGCCTATAATGTTGCATGAAAAATACTGCCAGATCCCCTTTCCAAAGAGGATAGGCACATCTTTTATTTAAAAAATACTTTGTGAAAATGAAAAAAAAAAATAATTTAAAAATAAAGCCTCGTTGGAGACTTTAAAGACTTTCTGTCATTTGCTATTCTTTCTTTAACAAAAAGTAATTGTGTAAGTGCAGATGGCTACTATGTGTACATCTATTTCTTATTTTCCACATTTTGTAGCTTTTCAGAGGTAGGGGCCCAAAAAGCGTTATTTTTGGAAGAATATTTTATTTCAGTGACAGCATATTTTATGTAAATTATTTGAATTTTTTTCAGAACATTCACATTTTATTGTGATCTCATGCTTAAAATTTTGCCATACCTTTTACATCAGATTCAAAAATTACTGCGTATTTTTAAAGAATGCTGTTATAAGGGACTTGCCTAATATTTAACTCTCATGCCCTTCATCTTTGATTTTTTGGTTTGTTTCAGTCTCCAAAGAGACTTGCCCCTTAAAAAGGATATGCGCGTTAAAAAAAAAAAAGTTACCTCGTTTACTCCTTATTCTGTAAAATGGGAAATAAGGGGTTTAATTTGGAAAGCGTGGTGGATCTCGGCCTCTGAGCTGCGTGACAAACCGGGCTGTTGCAGGGGCCGGTTTCCTCCGTGGCGTGCGGAGGTTGCGCTGTCCTTCCGCTCTCCCTGCTGGCCCTCTCCTCCTGCCTTGGCAGGCTGTCGCAGGTGACCAGTTTCCCGCTCTCCTGGCGCTTCGGAGAGCAGAATTTGTGTCGGCCCCAGTCCTTTGGCAGCTCGGGAGAGAAGGACTGCGGAATGGAGGGAGCAGAGACGCGGCGTCTGCGTTGCCAGGACTCTCCGGTCGGTTGGCTGCCCAGATCGGGAGCGGTGGCTTTAACCCTGCCTGTGTCCAGGGCCAGGCCAGGGAGGAGATGAGCACCGGTAGCCGTTTCTTCCCTTGGGACATTATAAACAAAAATTATTTTTAATATTTTTACATCCTGTTAAGTTTGTAAAATATCGATGCTTTTAGGTTTTTTTGCTAGTGCATTGATTTTGAAGCATAAAGAAAGGCTCTGGGTGCGCAGAGGTCTTGTGGAAGTGATTCGTTGGTGCAGGCCGGATTAACTGGACGCGGTTAATACATGGAGGTTACCACAGAAGATGATTTATAACCGAGCTCAGTTCACAGACGGTTTATGAGAAACAGAGATCCCTGGAGCTAACTCATAATTTTTTTGTTTACGTTCTTCTTTTTACCTAGAGTTTCAAAAATGAGGTGAATTCTTATATTCCTCTTGGTCACTTTGAAAGGGAAGAGGCTTTCCTCCTTAATTTTTTAGGTGCTAGGAAAAGGGGATGCTAATTTCTTCTTTCAGCTCAAGAAAGACATGAAACTAATTTCTTATTTTTTCTTCTCTCCTTTCTTCCATTCCCCAGTATCATACTTCATCTCTGCCACTACAGTTATTGGGTTTTCTGGGCAGTAGTAGCAGAGAAAATTGACAAAATAATTTAATGCTGCCCCATAAGTTCTGAAATTAGGAGGATTGTCTTTGCCTTTGCCTTCCGGAGTCCCTGCAGCAATGCAGTGACACTTCCAGAACTCTCTTCAATTTTACTTTTTCTGTTTAGAAATCTTTAAAACAAAACCAAGACAGGCAATTCTGCCAGTTTAATTGAATAGCTTCAGGTCTCATCTACATGCTTAGGCATATTTTCTTACTAAACTTCCATAAGGTCCTCAAATGTATCTGCATATAAATGAGAAACTGTGTGCATGTATACACATGTGTGTATATGTGCGTATGCATACATACAGTTATTAAAATAAAAAAAAAAAACTCTTTTTTTCTTATAAACTGAAGAATTGCCTCCTGCTCTCAGTATGTAAGTTCTGTGCTTCTGCAGAGCAGAGGAAGCTGATAATGAGTTGGTAACATCCTGCAGTTAGGTAGTTCCCCTAAAGGAGAAAGAAGAATTATAATTACCTGTTCTATTTTGAGCAGGTGATTTTGAAAAGTGACCAAGCCATGGACCATTTCAAGAGAGGTATTGGGAGGTTGGGATGGCGTTTTAATAGGCCGAATGCCATCTGCTTCAGTAATTTGTAACGTTTTATCATTGACAACTGTAGAGGAATGAGGCAGTCTATTTTGGTGGAATGGACAGATTTCTGTCCATCTGTGCTTGTATTACAGCATGTCACTTGTACTTTAGATCTGCATAGCTCTGAGCCAAGATAGAAGCCACAGCAAGGTCAAGAGGTGGAGAAGGCTGTCAGCACATTCTATCTCTAATGATATGACAACTGCAAATTGGTGCTTCAAGCACAGCCTGAAGGCAGTCATTATGTTAGGCCTTGAAGCTCAGCTTTCTCTAATACCGTTTCAAAGGGAAATGCTAACTTCAGATGCTTCCGATTAACCAAGAGTTTAATCTATTATAGTTTAAAGTCAGATTAATTCCTGTGTTTCTTCAAAATAAAAAAGCCTTAAAAAAAAAACCAACATTGTTAGGAGGTTCTGTATAGATTTGCATTGTTGTTTTTCCTGAAAAAAAAGGATGCTGCTTCTTTCCAATGGCTGAATTAGATAGCTTTGCTACATTTCAAGCCTTTGTTTCTTCTCTGCATCTATGCATCTGCCATCTTTGCCTTCTTTCTTTTCTTTTTTTTCTTTTTAAGTTTACACAAAGCAATTGGGTTAATATTTTTATGAGACTAGACAGCTGACCCTAGCAGGTGACCTTAAAGATATGCTGGTCTTCCTCTGTTTCACTAGTGCCTACCAGATCGTTGTTGAGGAGCTGCACCCACACCGAACAAAGCGAGAAACGGGTGCCATGGAGTGCTACCAAATCCCTGTCACCTATCAGACTGCTCTTAGCGGAGGGTCGCCGTATTACTTTGCTGCTGAGCTGCCTCCAGGAAACCTGCCGGAGCCAGCCCCCTTTACCGTGGGTGACAACAGGACGTACCAGGGTTTCTGGAACCCACCACTGGCTCCTCGGAAAGGCTACAACATCTATTTCCAGGCCATGAGCAGCGTTGAGAAGGTAAGTGCCAACCACACCTTTCTTCTGGAAGAAGTCAAAGACATGGCCTTCGTGACAGTTAGGACTGTTGAAGTTGGAAGTGGCGCGGCTGTAATCCCTTCCGTGCTGTGACAGCATGGCAGTGTGCCATTCACATTTCACACCGCCCTTGTATCATAGTAACTGCTACTAGATGGGAGTTTAATACATCTTGTAGTAATCATCTCAGCAAAGTAATTTCAGTGCTGTGACTCTGCCTCCTCAGTAAATAACATCCACAGCTCTTTCCCCAATTCTCAGTATTTGCGCGCTTCAGGAGATTAAATTACTGCAGGATAAACAGAACATGGGCTGCCCAGCAGGCTAATAAAACGTTACAAACTTTTTGAGACTCTTGCAGTGAACGTCAAATAAAAAGTAAAAATTTGCTTGAGCAAAAGTAACCCCAGGCCCACGGTTTGTTTTCGAGAGTCTTTCTGAAAAGGTGTGCTCAAGGCTTGCTCCACTGCTGTGCGGTAGTAAGAGTATGGCTGTCGCTCACCTTCATTACCTCCTTGGTGTTTCATTTTTAATTCTGTCGCTGAGTACTGCTGCTGGCTCTCTATGCATGTGGAAGGGGGAAAAGTGCCAGGGAGGGAGGTTCCAGGTGGGAAGAACAACTGTGGCTCTGCAAGCCCCGTGTTGTTGCTCTTGAATGATTTTTCCTCTCATAAATGAGAAATGGGGGAGGGGGAAATGGTTGGTGAGGAGGGAAAAGATGGTAGGCACAGAAGCTTCAGATGTTTAAAAATTTGAGTTTTTCATTTTCATTAATCATCAGTTTAGAAATCTGAAGGAAATTGCAGTAATATGTCCATAAGAATCTCCATAGGAAGTGTCCAGGCAGGTCAGAAAGGAGCTAGAAAGAACAGCCAGGTCAATAGCTGCTGAGACTCACCAGAGCCATCGGAAGGGAGCAGAAGTCATGTTCACCCTTCCTTACGTTTGGTACTGTGGTGACTAAACAAATCCTAGCTAACAGGCGGCCTTGCCTTGGAGCCTTTTCCAGAAAATCTCACCTTCTACCTATAGTTATGAAAACTGCATACGCATCAAGTCAGAATGGGGAAAAAGCAGGAGCTAATGAACTGCAGGAGCTGCTTGAGAACTAGAGGCTTTTTCTGAATGAAGAGACCGTTCCCTCTTTCTAGTTCTTATCTATAGACCTGTATGAAGCAAACAAAGCAAAATAAAAGGTAACTGCTAGTCACTCATTCATATTTCCCTCATCTGCTACATATGTTCCCTTTGCTTTTGTTGGCTTCCAGCTGACTAAATTGTAAGGAAACTTGTTTAATTCCCCAAGAAATAAATGGGAGGGAAAGTAAAAAATATTAAATACAAAAATAGATCTTTATTTTGGCTTTTACATTTTGACAGATAAGTAGAAGATGAGGGAAGAACACGTTATTTTTCACTTTAACTTGATTTCAGCTTGTGAGAGAGTTTAATCCTAAAATGGTTTTCTCTGGTATGATTTAAAACTTTGGATCAGATTTCAGTTCCTAGAGGGATTTGGGGGAGGGTTTTGGGTGGACTGCACTGCATTCTGCCAGGCCAGAGATCTAGTGGTTGTAAGATAACCTCTGAGCTGCAGAATATTTAAACAAGTGCTTTACTATAAAGCAGTCGGCGCACGAAAATAGTCAAAGGGTAGGTAAAGTATGCTCTGAAATACACTGTAGGGTTGGGATGAGGGTTACTCTGTGATCCTCGCAGACATTTTGAACAAAAGTGGACAAGTAAATCCAGTAATTGGGGAGAATGCTAATTAGGTAAGATTATATTGATAAACTTTGCGGGGCTTTCATTTAAATTGAAAAATTGTCTTTATGGAACACTTATGGGAAGCCTCAGCTCACAGCTTTGCTCGTTCCTTACAAGCTCTGTTTACAAAACAGCATCAACATATTTTACCTGTTGCTTGGGAATCTCAAAGAGGAGAGAGATCCCAGGGGATGTATTCGGGGGTGGAGTGCTGGGGGGTGCAGGACTAGAGGGAGCATATTTTATAGAATGAAACAGTCATTATTATATTTTCTAATTACATGCTAATATTGTTTAGAGTGGTCTAATACAGCAGCAGCTGCATCCTTTCACGCAACCTTATGTTATTTCAGTATGTTTGCCTTTAAAATGGCTGCACATTGTACAAAAAGATCAGAAAACCTGATGACTGACCCTCATCTGTTCAAGTTGTCCAAACTGTGCATAACCAAGTCATTTCTCCGTTCCTTTGTTTCAATTGCTGACCAAACTTCTGAAGGGGAGAAAAAAAAAAGTAAAAACATAAAAATTGTCTTTGCATGTGCAACTTTTTCTGAAGCACATCACTGTCTTTCCTGGTCAGATTATATAGGTTGTAGATTAACTGTGTCATATGTGAAGGCATACCTGGGCTGCTTCTATGCTAATTCCACACTCAGAAGCATGAGGGAGCTGACATGCTTCAGATGACTCTTTTCAAGACCATCAGGATGCAGCAAGACAAGTTAGCTTGGTCACAGTGCTGAACAAATGTACCTTCTTTGCTGCATGGTGCTGTTGGAAGTCAACACTGGCTCAGGATTTCTGTGCCATGAAATAAACAGGAGCACCAGTCCCCCCTTTGCTTCCACTACACCCTCTCTGTGTATTCTTATGGCATGATTTCCATTTGATTTGGATAATCTGAAATATGGCTGCATCTGGGCTGTCCGGCACCTTTTCTCCCCATAGTTATCCTGGATAGTACAGATCAATGTCTAGATTTCATCCAGCTTTTGTAAAGGCAAAATCACTCAGCCTCTTCTGTCCTGCTAAGTCCAGAGCCCTGAGCCACCTAGTTGGGTTGCCCCAGCTGATCAGCGGATCTCGGACGAATTTGTGCAACAGGGCGGGCAAGAAAAAAAACCTGATCTGACTGTTTTCTTTACTTTTTCCTCCTCAACAGGAAACCAAAACTCAGTGTGTTCGAATAGCTACAAAAGGTAAGAGGTTCGTCCCTCCAAGCAAAGTAGCTTTTTTTTAATGAAATGTGGAGTTTCTGTTAAATGTTTGAACAAAGCCAGTACTGTCCCTCTATTTTGAACCACTTGATTGTCTTAAAATGTAATGGACTATTGCTTTTTATTCTTTGGTGTTGGGCCAAGAGAGTACTGCTCTAGCAATACGCAGAATTTAGACAAAATAAATACTCCTTTGTTTTCCCTGTCTGTGTTTTCAAGATCTGCTCTTAGGCTGCTGGAGCATTGCAGGCAGCGGATAGATGAACTGGAGATTAGGAAACGCACCTGGTAAACTGTCTGTTATGCTAACAGTTATTTTCAAGCAGGGGTGAAAATAATTTAAACGAAGGACACAATAGTTAATTTTCCTGAGTAAGAACTCAGAGTGTTAGGTAGGCATAGGGGAGGGCTGACTTGAGGAAGGCTCGTATCTTCGACAGCAAGTGAGGCCCAGGGCTAAGACTGGCTGCATAGCTGTGAGAATAAATCATGTTGACCCCACATGCAGCGGGTTAATCACATACTGCTCACTCAGAAATGCTGTTTCATCTTCAAATGAGGACTTAGTTGTTCTGCTTATTGTTATCTCTTGCTTTGACTGTATTTATAGCTATTCATTTTGGCTGCTTGATTGTGTCAACATGAGAGTTGTTTGATAGACTCTGGCAGCATAAACAAGAAAGGAGCTTAGAAATACTGAAAGAGTACTCTGCAGAGGCCCAGCACTACTTACATTGTCTCCTTCTAATTGCATATTGATATTCAGCATAAAAACAACTTTAGATATGAGCAAGCGAGCATTTAAAGTACTGTGGTGGCACATCAGCACCATTTTTTCAATCGCTTCTTTCAATTTAAAACTTGTTCCAATTAAAAGCTGATGCCTCTAATGAGGTGGTAGCAACAAAGCGTTTTCTTGAGAAACGAGAAAATAAAATGTACTTCTCAAGGATGTGTTAATATTTTCGTCAAGTGAGGTAACCTAATAAAAACAGGAAATGAAAACCGTGAGCTAAGTCTTCTGTGAAAAGTACATTAGCATTATCTTTCTTGTGTTTACCTGCCAAGATTAAATGTTTGAGTTAAAATATATTTGCATAAAAAAATATTTATGTACCACAAACATGTATTGCTAGGATTTGAGTCACGGGAGAGTCTTGAAAGGCTCAGAAATATCCTAAAATACTGCAGAAATATGGAATGAGGCAGAGGAGAGCACTGGTCTCTCTCATCATAAGTTTTCTGGATAGTAGTAACAAAATGGGGAAGGAGTTCACCTGGCTTATGAGGAAATTATTTTTTACTTAACAGTATTCAGTCTGCTGATGTCAAAGCAATGTTCACTGGAGCAATAGTCCTGGTGGTCACTTGTATGCTTTCCTCTGCCGTAGCAGTCACCTGCACCCCAATGGCTGTAGTCTGAAGGAAAGGGGAAATGAGTAGCACGTTTCTTACCATCGTGCTATAAATCTTGGCTTTGCCGCTCTGGCTAAGGACATGTTTTCGTGAAGTAACTGCATTGCCTCATATGTCAGTACTATACTCCTTGGATGTGGAACTAAAAACCAAAATTTTTTCTCTGACTTTATTTTAATTGATAGATGTGAAATGTGGGTGAAGGCAACATTAGGAGCAGATGCTTTCTCTTGCTCTGAAGGAATGCATTTAATGGGGAATCATCGCTTCAAAGTCATGTGTATTCATACCTCTCAAACGAGTTATACTGGTATTCTAAATCGTTTTTAAAAAGCTGAAACTGATTTTTTTTCCCATGTTTTCATAGTGAAAATAATACCACGATTTGTTATCCTTGAAGAAAAGTGTACTTAATATATTGGTTTATGTGTATGTTCATCTGGTTATCCTCTTTTTTCATAGTGTGTAAGTTTGCTTTGAATCATTGACCTAGGAGTCGTCTGGTTACGTTTGTAATATATTCTAGGGAAAAAGAGGACTGTCTCACCTTACCTAACGCACCCCAGTAAAGCTAATGTACCTTTTTAAAATCCAGCAAATTGTCTAAACTATGTATTCAGTTATAAAAGTGGTGTGTAGTTCTTTGTCATCTCCTGTGACTTGAAGCAGCCTACAGCTGACCAAGCTGAATTTTGCCTTGAACATGTTGAAAAGGCATTAAAAATCATAAAGAGCTGGGATGGAAGGGTGGGGAGAGGAATGACATTAAAGGTGCATGTAAAGGCAAGACAAAATTTCGCTGGTAGTGATGTTCAGTATTACCAGCAAAGGTACTTTCTCATTTTTACCTCGTTCAAGGGTCTGGTGTTATCTACTGTGTATATTCACGCCGATAAGATGTAAAAATGGAAAAAAATATGGTAGTAATGTCATGGTTTGGTGCTGGAGAAGTTCATATCGCTGAAATTATAATCTTGATAATTTAACTTTCTTAAATGTGTTATTTCCCTGACTAATTTTTTTTTTAATGCATAAGGGGTTTTGCACGTATCATTCCCATGGGTTGCCTTCTACCTTTGAGAATTGATGGAATAGTTTGTTTATTGGTGTCAGACTAATGAAAGTCAGCAAATTTAAATTGAAGCGCTCATACTTTTTCAGTCTGTATATTCCAGATGCAATGTTCTCATGCACTTCTGATAACAAAATGCACTGAAGTGTGAACTCATCTAAAAGATGGTGCCAAATCATGACTAAAGTATGTTGCTGCTTTTGGTGTGTCTTGAAAAAATGTTTTTAGAGTAAGCTGAGAGGCCTTACTAGTGTCTAGTATATTAAAATACTGAGTTAATTTTCCTGAAGAAAATATTGGAACAACACCAGATTAAAAAGTAGTCTCCTGAGCAGTTCCTGTGTACTTGTAGCTGAAGGATGAATGCCAAAGTGATTCGTTGATGGCCCTGATTTAGGGTAATAATAGGATTCCCCCTTTATCTGGACACCTATTTCCACAAAGCTTTTAAGAATTTAATGACTTCGTGACTTTTGCCCTTCTGCAGATTGGACTGAATTGGCCAAGAGAGTCCCAAGTTATTGGATGTGGCGAGAGGGTATGAAAGTTGCACACGTACACAGTCTGTTCACATAATCTTTGATTCTTGAGGAAACCAGGTTAAAAATAACTCCTTGTGACACAGGTGGTGGGTAGGACATACCTAAAGGACCATTTCCATTGCAAGTATAGCCCAGAAAATGTATGAACTGAACCATTTTAATTCCTTGGATACTTTTAGCCAATATTGCCGCCTTCTGTTGACCTGAATTCCCTTCCCATTCAGATGCCCTTAGTAACCGGTGATCAGCATCAATTTGTTTTAAAAAAAACCAAAACAGTTAATTGTTCTCTGCCTCCTTATTTTTTGACTCAAGGTAGTAGCATTATTAGTAGTCACTAATAATCTGGTTTCCCACACATACAGTAACTGAAGAAGGAGAAAAAAATATCTTGTTTTCTGAAGTACAGAGAACGGTATAGAGACTTAGGTAATAGGTCAGATATTCATTAGGAGCTGAAAGATGGAGTTATGCTAGGAAATGTGCGTTATTTGACAAAGAAAAGTTTCACACACAATTTCCTATAGAAAGTTCTCAAACTTACTAAAACTAACTTGGTAAGGGAGAGTTCAAGCAGTCCATAACATGCTCATATCACAATGAATATGTGATAACTGAACCTGCCTAACCAAAGTATTGCTAGAGGAGTGAATAAAAGATGCATGATTCCCATAGCATGCACTTCAGAGTAACGCATGATGTTGATGACTGATCACTCACATCTTGGAGTTGAGTTTGTGTAAAAATTTGAATGAGTTTCCACTAGCACACAACGCTGGCATTTCAGTTTACAATCTAAAACGTTATCGACTGCTAAGGGAATGAAACTAGATTAACGTGGTCAGAGAAGAGTAATGCTTCAAATTATTTAGCGTGTAAATGGACGTTTAAGAGGACAGAAGGGACAGCAGAGCTGTTATTAAGCAGAGAGTATATGAAGTTGACATTTCTGACAGGTTTTAGGCTGCCAAGTTTGAGGCTAACACTGATTTACCTGTATTCTTTTGTTTTGTTTAGGGGACTAGAGAAAAATATTGAAAATTTAATTAGAAGAAATCTACTGTGGCAGTAAATAAAGAAGTGGTGGGCCTGGCAGCTCTATCCCAAAGTAGTTAGAAGGAATAAATGGAGTCCAAGGTTTCTCACTCCACGTTTAAAACATGAACTTCATCACCTCCAAAATTATTTTCCCTTGTGGTTTTCATTTGTATTATTAGTTCAGGCAGTGTAGAACTTCTCTATCTCTATGCACGTTTGGTTCATACAGATGGATGAAAAGGCCATTTGAGATGATGCGCATCTGGAAGCAATTGTGAAATAGCAGAAAATGACTTTTTAATCTGATTTGAGGAATAAAAAGGTCTGGGTGGTAACATTTCAACTGCAAGTGTGCATTTAGTCCACCGTCATTATTGCTGTGAATTCATTCCCACAGCAGTTGGGGATTGATCCAAAGGCCTTGGATGTCAATGGGAGTCCTTCCACTGACATTAATGTGCTTTGGATTAGGTCTTTAGGAGTCATAAATCTGTCTAGACCATAATTATTTCCTTGAAATTGTTCCTGATGATGTTTCTGCTCTTAGGGAAATTTGTGAAAGTCAAGTCACCTTCTGTAGCAGGATGCTCAGATGTCTGTTAGTGATTTATGCACAAATGAGGGAAGATGTCAGATGCTAAATGTATATGAAACGAAGCTTCTCTCACTGTTGTTTTTATGTTTGGATCAATGCTCCTACAATGACTTTTAGCTGTACCATCATAATAGGTACTGGAGACCTAAGTGGCAATATAAATTTAGAGAAGAATGTTGCCTAAGTCATATCTTTCTTTTCACTCATTGGTAGGAAAAAGCTATTAATATGTTTAAACTTCAGTGGTCTTTTGCATAATGTCTCTTATCTCACAAAAAGGAGATTTTAACTGACTTGCTGAGCTTTCCAAAGATGGAAACAGACTATTAGCATGGCGTATTCTTTTGTATGTGAAATTGCAGTAGCTCACCAAGCAACCGCATCTGCCAGTTCTGATAAGTGATACCTTTGGTTGTAAATAAAAAATTGAATGATGGAATATTTGATGATGGTTATAAAAAAGCAGTTAACTGAGGGACACCTCCAGATTTCCAGACACAAAACCTATAATGTGGCTATTTTCATATATGTGCAGAGAGTAAAAAAATCATGGAATTCAATTACCAAAATTTGATTTGAGTAAAAAGGGATTTAGTGTAACAGCAGCATTTATTAGGAGAAGCTACCTGATTGATATGCATGGGACAACAATTTTCAGAGAACGTGTTTCCCCGTTCTTTATGATAAGGCACCGAAGAGAAGTACCCTTTCCTGCTTGTTGTTTGGCATCTCTAAGAAATAAGGGTTCCTTCTGAGGGTAACAGCAAAAAACTCTGAATTACCTAATGTTTTCTATGTTTATGACATTGCCTGAGCTGAGCCATTTATTTTAACTGTAGTTGAGAATAATTATGATCAGAAGTATTTTCCAGTTTCCAGCCCCTTTCCTAAGTCTTCAGGAATATGAGTTTATTACTATGTTTTGAAAGAGTAGTTGACTGCTTTTGGTCAGAAAAGTTTCATGGATTAGTAAATCTAGTAAATACAATTAATAAATCTAATTGCTTTACTAAAGAACTTTATTTTTAAATACGTTGCATAATGGATAAGTGTATTACATGCAAACATTCTTTTATTAAATTTAGTTTGGTTTTGAAAGTTAGCTTTTTTAAAATCAGTAAGTTATTAGCTTTCCTTGATTTTGAAATGTTTCGGTATTTCTTTTGGCCTAGATACTTAATGAATTACTTTGTGCAGGTGCTATAAGCATATTGAAATCTTGGAAACCTTAAAGGTTTCCTAAAGAGTAAGAATTTTAAAAGTAAGAATTCAGGTAGAGGATTCTAGTTTATATTTAAATATTAGAGAATGAATGTTAATACATTACCTGCTCTAGGTGAAGGATCAGCATCTTAGCATATATGCTCTTTTAGTATGTGCCTGGTTTCTTAGGTCTCTTCAGCCATTATAAATATTATTTCATGAATCAGATTGTGGGCATTGACTGTTTTGCATCCATTGTTAAAAAATGTGGAGACATAAAGGTAGAAATTTACTGGTTTTACAAAACCCATTAGGCTTTTAAATACAATAGAAAATCCTTGATTCCCCTGATAATAGATATGCAATTAAAATGACCATTTAAAATCGCCATTTGCTAATATTGCAGTGATTTATTTTAGCTCCTTTTTTTTTTTCTCTTCTTTCATAATTTCTTACTTTTTCTTATGTCTTTACGTTCTTTGTGTCATATTTAAGGTGATTTTTGGACATAAGTAATTTTGTAAGTCTTTAGAGAACGTAAACTCTCATCACCTGATAGGACTGGACTCTTTAGCCCCGTTTCAATTGCATAAAATTGCCCCTTGCAATGTCTGGGGTTGAAGAGTGTGTGAGGTGGAACAGCCAGAGATTTCTGCCTCTAACAGTCCATCACAGGCCTTTCACATGCACGTTTGGCCCAGGAGCAACAGGAGTTTGGCTTATCTGTGCAGCAGCAGAGCTTTAGAGCAGTCCCATTGAGGGACAGCACTGTTTCACCCTTTCAAAGAAAGGAGAAAGGGATCTCTAGAAATTACTAATTGTGTTTACATCCAGTCAGTAGTCTTTAGCCAGAATGAAGCATTCTCCACATGAGTGGGCATGTCAACATTGACAGTCCAGAGTAGGTTTTGCCATACACATCATTGACATGTACCCAATAAAGCAAACAATTGCTGATGCTAGAAATATCCCTACATACAGATATCTTAACACCATTGTTGGTGCCAGAGGTGATAATCTTTGCAATTATCCATCCTTGTATTAACGTGTACCTAACACAGATATTTTGAATAGAAGACAAAATATTTTTGAGCAGTAACGCTGCTTACTGTGCACCTGGACAGGAATTGCAAGCAGGACTTTATCTCGGAAAAGAATGATGCCCAAAGAACGCAGAAGAACTTCAGCAACATCTAAATCAAAAATGTGCTTACTGATTTTTATGAAAACCATTTATGGCCCTAAAATCAGCATCACTGTGTTTCTCTGTATCTAATCAAACACTTTTAACTAAAGGAAAAGAAGTTCCACCTCATTGTCATGAACATTACAAGGGTTTATTAAACTAGTTACTTGTCATCTCTGACAGAGTGCTGAGTGAATTTCTACAGCTAGTCATCTAGAAACAAGGAACAGCATTGCCAAGCATAGTAGCACTTCCTAAACACTGTCAAATGTGTTGCAGAGCAAGTCAGTATGGTTGATTGGCACTGCTGCCAAATTACTTGAATACAGAGATTGATGCTTTGTCAGCTGTGTAAGGAGACAATGGCTCTGAAGTTCAGGAGCACAAACTGCTTTCTGCTCTGATGGGAAGTTGTGTGCTAACCGCACTACTTCTGGAAAGATCCTGACCAGATTAGTATGCAGATGGACCTTGCAGAGGGACGATCTTTCTAGAAACGGTGTGGTTATCGCACATCTGTCTGTCAGAGCAGAAGGCAGTTACAAGCACTGTTAAAGCAATTTTTGTAGCCAGGTAAATTCAAAACATAGGGAACAGAATTACAACCCTGTGTGTGGTTTTCAATGCTGTCGACTTTGGAAGTGTGTGGAGGCTTTTGTGCAAATTCAGCAGCCTGGGAAAGGACTGTGAATATTATCCATGCTTCACAGTGACATGGTGATAAAGGTTCTTGATCAGGATGGACTTCCAGAACCCTTTACTGTCAAAGAGGTCACAAAACAGATTGCATCCTTTGCCACTTCTAATTAACATTTGCTTTGTTGAGTCAACAGGAAAGGTAACCACATTCAATACCATATAGAAGCAGAATATTTAACCTGAACATTAAATCAGAGGTCCAATATCTGCTGACTTCTGTTACTCGCTCTTTGCTGATGACTGAGTATTGGTTATTCACACATATGTAAGCAGACTACATATTATTGGCAGTTTCAGCCCCTCTGCCAAGTAGTTTGGCCAGGCCATTAGCATAGAGGAAAAAGAGGTCCTGCTGTAACCTTGCTGTGGTGGAAAATATCCTCAGGCAGTGGTCTGTGATGACAATACAGTAGTGAAATTTGTGAGAACAGCGATGCTACTTCAGCAGCATACTTCTTTCAAAACACCACAGTTAATAGCAAAGTCATGCAGGGAATAGCAAAAGCCAATATAGTATTTAGGAAGTTAAAGCAGCATGTCTGAAATAAGAGACATCTGGCTTCCCACAAAAGGAAACATCTATCGTGCATTAGTTGTTGCCACTCTTTGTATGGCTACAAAACTTGGACCGTTTATGGTCTCCACATTGAGCATCCAAACCGTTTCCAATGCACTGCTTTCATGCCCTTGCTGCCATAAAGCTGCGGGATGTTACCTTGAACGCTGCACTCCTAAATTGCTGTCACATTGTCAGCACTGCAGCAAGAACACAGGACGTCCAGTTATGCCAGACCTAGTTCTCATGTTGGACAACAGATTGCCCAAAGCTGGTTTCCATGGGCAGTTGAAATGCAGAGAAAAGCTCAGAGGTCGCATAATGAGGTGGTTAATGGCAAGTTTAAGGCAAATCCTCAGTTATGTGGCATCAGTTTCACAGTGTAAGAAATTACGTCTGAAGATTTTCTGCTCTGGCAAAGAATAGGTACTTACGCCATCATGACATGCAAATAAAATCAGAATGGTGCTGTATGGTATAAGTGAATATGGCAGTGAAACAGATTATATCTGTACACTTCACAGTATCATGAAAATGGGCCTCTTCCTGGGACAATAAAACCAAGTCCTTATGTACTGATGGAAAACAGGCATCATAATCACTCTCTTTCTATCCCTGGTGCTACTGTATTTCTGACTTTGCCATTTCAAAGGGCTACTTATGGAAGATGTAAATCATATTTTTTGTAAACACTGGCACAGGTTGCCCAGAGAGGTGGTAGATGCCCCATCCCTGGAAACATTCAAGGTCAGGTTGGACGGGGCTCTGAGCAACCTGATCTAGTTGAAGATGTCCCTGCCCATGGCAGGGGGGTGGACTAGATGACCTTTAAATGTCCCTTCCAACCCCAAATAGTCTATGATTCTATGATATGAAGATACGTTTTTAAAACACTTTCTGATTATACGTCTTATTGTTGGGACTGTTAGATACTGACAGAAAAACTAAATTGTTGACTATTTGCTGGAACTGTTGAAGGAGTTTTTGCTATTATATCCATGTTTTTAACAATAGTGAAAGAATGACTGTTTTTCCATGTGAGAGAGGGAGAGGGTAGTACAATTACTGTAATTGGCATTCAGATTGCCTCAACATATGGAAGGCAGTTGGTTTGCACAACTACAGGCATTTTTTAATGTGAACCTTAATTTTTATGTACACTAACACCATCCAGATCATCTGAATTATCTGCTTGTTTTGTTGACCCATTACAATAGAAAATATGTAGTCAAGCAAACCTCAAATTAATCCTTGATCTGTTTCTCATTTCTCAGATTTTGCTGAATTGCGATTATCATTCCTGTTTTGAAATGATGCATTCCCTAGAACTTTGTAAAAAAATTTATAAGGATTGGTAATTCAGCATGCTGTCATTATTTTCTGCAGATGTAAACAGATTTTCTCATAGTTCTGTAGTGTTTCTCACTTCTGGTAGTTCATAAAGATTTAATCCTGAAAGGGGTTAGTATCTGATATTATTCCAAGATTTAAAAAGGTGGTCAGCTAGTTCCCATTCTGCTTGAAATCACTGAGCCATAATGTTTATACAGGGATTTACATCCATGTGTTCATCTTTCATAGCACTTCCTTTTGTACACCTAATGGAAAGGCTTACCATTCCTTGCCCTGGTGTAAAGGTTTTTAAGATACTGGAGTGTGAAACCTGGGCACTGGGTGCTTCATTTGCTCAATGAAACATCTAGAAGGAGCCTCTGTCCTCTGTATCTCAAATGTGATCAAAGATGACGATTGCTGTACCTAATAATACATTTTGTTTTCTACTCACACATTTACAGAAAATTCAGTTATAGATATCAGATATGAAGGCTGATTTTTCAGATTATTCTGTCTGTTGAGGAATATATGTCACACGTCCCCATGAATAGCTGTCAGATATTAACCATCAGGGTTAGATTGGATTTTTGATCAGTATTTGAACTGTGGAGTGTGCCATTGCTGTTACCAACCACTTACATGTTTCAGCCTAGATCATGCTGCACACTAAGATGGGAAAGAATGGTGGCTATCTGCAGCAGTCACTACCTATTTGTAAATCTACCAAGTTCTTATCTTGCTTTTGAACAGAATTTAGAAACCCTCATTCTACATAAGTAGCTGACAGTTTAGGGACTGAGAGATGGCAAACTGAATCTCGTTATATGCTTGTCCAAATATGAAAAGCTGGTAATCTGGTTGCCTTTGTATAAAAAGATATTGCTTACTCGGCATAAGCTCTGAAGCGTGGTGTTACTTAGCCAAATCAAGTAGCTTTACTAATATAGATTGAATTCAAGCTGAAATGAAGAGTTTTCTCAGACTCAGCAAGTGAAATCAATTTGTGCATGTAGAGAATCGAACAACAGAAATCCTAACTTCCTGGATGTCCCTTTTTGAGTAATATTGGTGAAATTTAGACAGGGAGATTTTATACCTATGGGACAGAACCAGCTGAAAGTATTTTTCTAAATCATTTTGGGAAGTACAAGTCTTTCATACTGTATTTTTGAGTAATCCCTTCAAGAAACTGTTTTGGATGAATGCAAACAATTACTTAGGTAAAACAATTCCGTTTGCTGGAGGAGGAGGTCTGTGGTGCTTGGATAGATCATAATGTAACCTGATAGATTGTAGGCACACAGCGCTGCAGCATTTGGGGGGCAGTGGGTTGACTTGCAGAAGCTCGATTGCAGGAAGGCCTGTTCAGTTGTTCATGCCAGGCCTCCTGAGTCATCTTGTGTTTGTGATTAGAAAAGCTCAGCAGAGCCCTTGTCCTTCAGAGATAGCATAGCTGCATTGTGTTTCGAGTGTAGTCTGAGGATGTGGGACTTCTAGATTTAATGGTTGACTGCTGACCCAGCTGTTGGACCTGAACCTGACACTTTTTTATGAACTAATGCCTATAGCTTGGAGGACAAGAGGAACAGCCACCTGGGTACAGTTGCTGCCTGAGCCTACAGCAAGTGTGTACTGCCTCGTCTGCCACCAGCCAGCCTGTAGAGGTGATAAGCTGTTTGGGCAGATATGTAGCACATTGTGCATCGCTGGCCTCACACAATAAACTTGTCAGGGATCCGACCGCGGAATGTAGCCTCTGTCACTGCTGAGGCGGGGTCATGCTGCCAGAGCAATAGAGCCCTGCTTGCTATAATTCCTCATTCTGAGATTTGGGAAAATTAGAATGTGTCCATATGCTGAATGAGACACTTGACTAGTTTTGCAAAACTATAAAACCAAGTGACAGCTGCTTTTTATTTATCAAGTGATAAAATTTCTTAAAATATTACTCCTTCCACGTTTGAGCTGCTTGCTCAACCTCTCTTCAAAGCAAAACACATCAGCTGTATGGCATACTCCGTTCAGCCATGTACGGAGGCTCCTTGAGCCCTACCCAATACAGAAGTATTTCATCAAGCCAAATTTTGTCATTGCCATCGCTGGCCATGCCACAATAAGAAATGCAAGATTTGCAACAAATTGTCTTAACATTTGTTAGGCTAAAGGGGAAATACAATCATGCAGGATAAGCTGACTGTAAGTCTTTTATCTTTTTCTCTCCCTTCTCAACATGTAGCTATTCCCTGTTTGAACATGGTTAAGGTAGTTAGAACCAATTTATACTGTGGTATAAATGTTTGAGACAGAAACATAAATGAAACATCCCTAAACTGGAAGCTAAGTACAGATTTAAGGTACATTTCTTTTGCCAGCTTTGAAACTGGCTACTGAGTTTTAAATTAATTTTTGATGAGAATACATACTCTCAGACATTTTCCTATCCTGCTGGTGTTTGTGTAACGGTGATTTCGAGAACTATGTGGTCTTTGTCTCCTGATTGAGTGTCTAACTGGATGTTTTACAGCGAAGTGAGAAAAGATACCATCATAATGAACACTAAAAAATACTTACTTTATCTGTAAGCATGATGGCTAGCTTGTGATATTTACAGTCCTGCGATGTATTTTTAACTTAGTTAAGCAACTTTGAGGACTTGTTTCTGGCTTGGGGTCGGGCATATGAAATATGAATGCATGCTTTCATGTTTGTGCTGGCACCTTTCCACTGTCTCTTCCATTTTATTATTACTACTGTCCAGTTTAATATGAGGTATTTCAACTTTTCTGGTGGGAGTTCTTTATTAACGAGAAAGGTCTTGTTTCCATTGTGATATACGGCGTTGCCTTTCCTAGCCATGCCTGTGCTCTCTGCATAGTGCATCAGAGCTGCTTTTCTCCAAACAGAATAGCTCATTTCTTTACCAGCACACTCATATAAAAATTAATATTGTAACTTCATTTTTAGCAAACAAGCAATGGCAAATCAACAAACATCAGGAGGCAAAATAGATTGTATGTTCTTGTACCTGAACGATTTGCTGCATTTCTTGAGATACGGATTCAAGGCTAGATGCTGGATCTTGCCCCATTTCTCTGTGTAGCTGTAGATTTCTCTCTTAGAACTGGACATCTCATTAGGATCAGAGTGTGACATTTTGGTTGGAGGATTGGTCTCTGCTGGTTTTTAACTATGGAGTAAAGGGAAAAAATACAGATACTTCGCCTGTCTAGAGTGAGCACAGTTATTGCAGCTGTGTATATGTTGAGCAGTAACTTGCAAAATAACAATAACCAACTGTTTTTTCTATGCTCTGAGGACTTTATTTCATTTTAAAGTCTGGCTTTTATTCCACATACTCAGTTTCTCCACTCACATCTAACAATGTGATTATTAGTAAATTCCCATGAGTAGTATTGAAGAAAGATGCTGTCTTAGGGATATTTTAAGTTTTTCAAAACAAAAAGGACTTGGTATCAGAATTATTATTGATTTCCAGTCACTGTAAAGTACACACACATCACAATAAAGGTTAAGTGCCTAGAAGAATGTAAAAGAGCAACGACTTTAAGTAAAAAGAAATTCCGGATTAAAAAGAAATCAGACTAAAGTAAATGCAGTGAACTACTTTATGAGTAAGTCTGGAATGTTTTCTTTGTGCGGCTACTGTAAACAGGATGTTTTCTCTTTTTCTTCCTACACAGACGTGAACACATCAATATTTAACTTGACCACGAGTAGTATATGTATTGCATTTAACCCCAAATATATTTCAGACTTTGTGTGTTTTTATAATGAGGGTACGAATTTATAAATCCTTAATTCCCTTAATGCCACCCATATGTTGTGCTGAAATCCTTAGGAATCTGTAAAAATAAAAATCAAGAAGATAGTTACGGGCTCCGAAAGCTGAAAACAGACCTAAGCCAGTCTAACAGCTAAAGATTTGTCAGTTGGATCCTAATGCTCCTAAACCTTTGGCATAACAAATGTTGCCTTTGAGAATTTATCCCATTACATCTGGGCATCTTAAATCACTCTACAGAAATAATATAAAATAAAATAAAATGCTCTACTTCTAAATAGAAGGCATGATTCTGGCATCTGTGCTTCTGCCCCAAGTGCTGTCCTTCTGTGCCACAATCAGCATGAGCTTTTCTTAGATTTATGCTTGTGGGCATATGGATAACTGGAAGCCATTTGGAGATGTCAGTTGTCCTCATTTTTTTTCTTTTATCCTTATCCACTGTCAGTTGCTAAGGATGGTACTAGTTTTACTCCGAAGCAGTATGCAGTCAGATTTCTTTGTGTACGTTTTTGAATTTCAGAAGCAGAGAGCAAGAGAAGCCATTATAAGAACTAGCATGTGTGCATGTACAGGTATTTTCCACCAACAGAAGATGGTGTTGATTCATCAGCCTGTGTGAAAGCTCTGTCTCAGGTTTTTACATACGCTTGCCCAGTACCTTCTAAAGACTAGTCAGATGGAAGCAATCAGATGCTCTCATCAATTTATAGACTTCCCATGCCCGTTTGAAACCCAAGACTTTTAAAAGCTACGGATCATTACTAGTTTGGAGGCTACCCTGCCCATGGGACTAAGAATTTCTGCTAGTCATCCTATCTTTTGTTGGTAGCCTTTTGTTAGGCAACAATTGCTTGCTTTCTTTCACACCAACTATTCATGTTGCTGGGTTTTATTTTCCCATCCACGCATAGTAAACTGATGCACCAGCACAGCATTGTAATGAATTTCTATTTGGTTAGGCAAAAGTTGGATTGTCATGAGTAATCGAATTACTCCTCTGGAGACAGGATTTCTAAGTAAAGTGATGAGGTGAAGTGATTACAGCTGTAACCCTTACAAGCATAAAAAGATGTGTTATGCTAATCCTTTGTGAATGGGTTGAATTGAAAGCGAGGGGAATAAAAAAGAATGCTCTTGCAAAAAGAAGGGGGTATGAAAGGACTACTGTGTCATTTATTCACTTTTCATTCATCCTCTGTTGCTATAGAGAAAAAAAAAAAAGTAGTGGTAAACTGGAGTGCTTTACCTTTCAAGTCTGCCATTCAAATCATTTAATCTTAAGCTGCCTGAAATATTGTGTAAAAAATCAAGGAGAGGGGAAAAAAAAAAAAAGGAGGAAGGATAGGTATAGCAAAAAGAAATGAGTGAAGAAGTGCCTGTAAGTGTAGGTTGCTTTTTTTAGGTTACTAAACCTGGTATGACCTTATCTTACCTTGGTGTAAAAACAGCAGAGTGAGGAGGGGGGAAAAAAACACTAAGGAAAGTATGAGTTACGCCAAACACTACCTTTATCTGAAAACATTTATAGCCCAAGTGTGAGATCCTTGTTACCCCCAGGCTTGTTTATTTTCTGTTTCAGCTTTTTCAGCTGTTAAATAGAAGTGCTCCGTCTCAAGTTAATACCTGAAGAGACTTCTAAAGGTTCAGCTAGAAGGAGAGGTGGCATGTGAATTACAATGTAGTAATTAACTGACTAGAACAGCAGAAATAGGTTTTGTTAAACGTAGAAGAAGAAAGAACTTTTTGTTTTTAGATGATCAATCTGAATATAAATGGCCAATGGTATAAGTTGTTTTTTGAGGTTTGGTTTGTTTTGTTTTCTAAGATTTCAAACAATTTTCATTGTTACTGTTTTTTCCCCTCTCTGTATACTCTTTGAGGGGAGAGGGGTGGGGTGGTTGACCCCGGGCAGCAACTAAGCACCCACCCAGTTGCTCACTAACTCTGCCCACCAGCATAATGGGGAAGAGAATCAGAAGAGCAAAATTAAGAAAACTTGTGGGTTGAGCTAAATATGGTTTAATAAGTGAAGGAAAGCTTTATTTATTTTTTAAAAAGTGATGCAAAGCAGTCACTCACCAACCTCCCACAGACAGCCCAATGCCCAGCCAGTCTCTGAGCTATGGTTACTTTGGAAATTCGAAACTCCCAGCATTTTTGCTGAGCATGGTCTCATATGGTAGGAAATATCCCTTTGGTCAGTTGGGGTCAGCCGTCCTGGTTGTGCCCCCTCCCAACCTCTTCCCCACCCCCAGCTGCCTCGCTGGGAGGCAGCGTGAAAAACAGAGAAAGCCTTGACTCTGTGCAAGCACTGCTCCAGACTGTGATGAGGAAAGTTAACTCCATCCCAGACAGACCCTGTATGTTCTCTAAGAATGTTTACATTTTATGGTCATGTTTTTCAGCATGCTATCTTACCAAGGAGAAGATTGGGGAAGGTTCGGGCAAAATTCCTTCCACTACGTCTGCCTACATGGATGATTCAAATTTGGTGTTCTGAAAGTTTCATATTAATGAAATGCTCCATTAGCTCTAAATTTGGAAAAAAATACCAATGGGCACAGGGGGATGAGCTGTTTATTTTTCCCTGTCGGGTATCTCAAACGAACTGGAGTTTAAGAACTGAGCCTTTGAAGGAAAAGGAGAAAAAAATATACTTTCCAGAGCTACTACTTTACACTTGCATTTCCCCGAAATTCCTTGAGTTCAACCTCCCTGGAAAGCCTCTGTTTACTACTCTCTTAGTGTTTTGCCCACATCCCTCTTGAAAGTTTTAAGACACTAGACAAGGTGAAAAGACTTGTTTTAACCTTTGAAGTGATTTTCAAACCATTCCTGTTTATTTCATCATGGCTGGAACAGACCCTTGTGCATAAGAAGCCCTGTCTGAAAAGGAAGGGATATCCCAGCTCTGAACCTAACTCGCCCTAATTGCAGCTCTAATCTTCCCTCATCCAACATTAAAGACAGGAATGAAATCCAAGCTGAAATCTTTTGTTACTAGAGTATTTGATGGGCCAAACATGTGAGAAAGGTCTTTGCAAAACACCGAGCAGGAGTCTCTTATACTTGGTACCCACTTGCAGTAGCGCAGGCATGGTGGCAATGCTGTGGGAGAAGGATATTTGGTTTTAATGAGGGAGCACCTGCCAGTATAAAAAGCTAATTCTTCTAGGACTACAGGATGAGGAATATTTGGCTTCTTCAGAAAAATTGTTTGAATTTGGCTGTTGCTGTCAGTGGGTTTTCAATCAGCAGTTGTAATTACATTTTCTTAAATATTAATGGTACTTTTTACCCTTGCCAAAAGTCAAGATCAGTGTAAGATCGTGCAATGCAATGAAACATGTTTTGAATTCAGGTTCACTAAGTGAAAATTGTTAAGTCAATGAGCTGAGTGAGAATGAAATTTAGTTAGTGTATTGCTATGCAGTAAAACATTTCATGTATTTTACTGTTTCTTGAAAAAGGCTTTACAAGTGCTCAATAAACAGATAGAAAATTGATATTATATAGAAAATATCTTCTGGTGATAAAACTGATTTAATAAATACCTGCAATATCTGTGAATGTTTAATAAAGTATTTTTTTGTTAGTGGGCATAAATACATTTTGCTGTAAATGAAGGAAAATAAGATTTTTTGTGTATGATTCTGCTGGAAGCTTAGAGCCAATACATCTAACAAATTGTTGAAAAAATTTGCAGTAGGTATTGCTTTTATGTAAACTGAAAGTCCTTAAATGGTCATCTTTATTCACTATATTTGATGAGGCAGAAGATGAAGAGACTTGAAATAAGGCTTTTATTTTAGTAGTTTGTATTAGGAGTAGTTGAACCACTCCTCTGTTTGTCCACACTGGCGTAGTCCCACTGATTTCAACTGAAGGTCCGCTCTGAGGTGCATATGGAGTTGTTTGATTTCCCAGGTCTCAAGAGAGTAGCTGAATGTAGAAAATAATTGAAGCAAACTGGAACATTTTGAGTTTAAAAAGTGTGAACTGTTTTGTAAAAAAATGCCTCTCTGTTTACAATACAAATACGAAAAAATTTTAAAAGCGTAAATGGACTCTGAAATTTGGTCCTTGCTTTGCTTATATTTAGGCTTAATCTCATTTTGATTCATTTATTTGGTCAGTAAACATTACTTTGAGAAATAATTTCTTCATGCTTAGAAAAAAGTATACAAGCTTAAAAACCTTATAAGAAGCGTCAAGGGTAAAAGCAGTGCAATAGTTTGAGGCAGGAGTTGTTTGATTTGGGGGGGGAACGAAGGTTAAATGACAAGGTCTACATTGATATTTTTCTGTTAAGTAGAAGGTAACACCACTTCCCTCGTTTCAGTGATGTTGGTTGGTTGGTTTGTTTTTAATTGGATGATAAGAAAGAGAAAGGAGCATATTTGCTATAACTAAAGTTGAAGACTTAGTATCAGTGACCCGAGGTAGTATATGTCACACGGAGATTGATCTGTAAATCGCTCCATGCAGGTCTGACAGTGCATTTCAGACATGATTTGTAATGCTATTTACATTCTTGTTCTGCCTGTCTCACAAAATGACACACAATTTATGCAGAGTTACGTGGTAGTTTTGTGTTGTGGCAGCGCGTGTAGTAGCATCCGGAGTTCCCATTGCTAACCAGCGCAGGGATGGCCTTTCTAAAGCGCGCAGAGTAATGTTTGCAATAGGTCTGGGCTTGTGCCTTCTGAAAGAAGGAAAGAAAGAAGCCCCTTCTTTCACTCACAGAGATCCACGTTTGATTGGCACGAATCTTTTCATTGGCACGAATCGCTCGGATTCATGTAGCAAGGGAATACAATTCAAGTCCAATTTAAATTGACATTTACAACCCAAAATCATTGATCTCATAAAAAATAATTTATTTTTATCACTAAAGAATTTTAAACATTTTCTATATCAACCACTACCCTTTCTTCTTTTTTGTATTTTATGCTTTCATTCTTTTGCTGTTTTCCTAATAGTCCAATTCTTTTTTCGTCGTGCTTTCCTTGTTCTGCGTATCTGTTTTCCAGACTCTTTTTCTTTTCATTTCTGATTTCCCTTGCCATGTCTCTGTATTTTCATTCTCCTGTCAGACCTAGGGCAGCTCCTTCAACTACAAGTCGTCTTTCTGCCGCTAAATCCTGAATATCGCCCCTCTTTTATCTCTACGCTCTTTCTTACGGCAGGGTTTCTCCAGCCCTGGGGGCCCCTGGGGAGAGGTCCACAACCAAATGAGGAGAGCATTTCAGGGAGGAAAGCAATCACATGCTATAGGCAGTAAGTCCTCTTACCCAGTATGTAGCCATATTCATAGCAGCTTGAAAGAGTGCTTTCTATCCCCTTTCCCAGTTAATGAAACTTCAGCTGATCAAGATGCTTTCTGGTAAGCAAGGACTAACTCATCTAATGTCTATTCTCCGCTGGCTTTCTGCACTTCTTTGGGTTGAGAGGCAGGACCTGAAGATCAGTCTTTATAGGCAATCAGTGGCCACTGAGAATCTTTTAGCAAACCAGAGCATGAGGTTTTTTCTTAAATATTCAGGGCCAGATGCTTAAAGCTACAGTCAACTTTAAAAAGTGCCCAGGAGCCAGCTCTGATTGAATCTTAGAGGATTGTTTTTGAAATTGCAACAGCCTTAGAAAAAAGCCTCAAACATGAATCTAAGTGAAATACTGAAACTGGAAGAAATACAAAGTTAAAAATGCATTCCCTGCATTTCAGAGTATACTGCTTCACACATTTATTTATTTATGAAAACAAGGCAATAATGACTACTTAGAGCAATGAGATGAACAGAGTGTCAGTTGGTATCTTCACGTATAAAGTAGGAATCTTGGAATAATTCAGGTTGGAAGGGACCTCTGGAGGTCGTCTGGTCAAACCCTTGCTCAGAGCACATTCAGCTTCATTGGCTCTAAATTGGAAGTTAAATTAGGTTGCTCAGGGCCTTGTAAAGTTTTTAATGTCTCCAAGGATGGAGATTCCTCTTTGGGCACTTGTCCCTGCGTTTTACCACCCTCATTGGGATTTTTTTTTTTTCCATGCTATCTGCTTTGGGATTTCCCTCCTTGCAAGTCATGTCTGTTGCCCCTAGTCGTTGTGCTGTGCATCTCTCAAAGCTGAGCCTGGCTGTGTCTTCTCTGCATTCATCCACCTATGAGGCAGCTGAAGATGGCAACAAGATCAATTCTCTCCTTCCTCATTTTCTGCAAGGCTGCTTTCTAACCCTAGGCTGTACCATGGTGTGGTGTTACCATCCCAAGTGCAGGGCTTTGTACTTGTCTTTGTAGGTGAAAGAAGGTGGAATTATTTTTCACAGAGAATATTGCATGTAGCTGAGTGGAAATATATCAGCCCTGGTGCAAGTTTGGGAGCACAGAATCAAACATTTATTTTTACCAGTTACACTGAGTAAAACCTAACTGGGTCTACAAAACTGAAAGATTATTAGGTCCCTTCTCCTTTCTCAGCAGGGCGTAATGGTAGGTGTATTTACCCCTAAATGATCGGTGAGATAAAAAAGACAGTTGACCTTTAATACTATAGATTTTCTAAGGTTTGTATTTATTGCACGGTGAAAACAAGTTAGTGTTTTAATGTGATTTTTAGATCAAATTACATTTTTATTTCTTGCTTTTCCTTTTCATGCATTTTGTCCTGCTTTAAAGAACTGTTAGATAAACATTTACATTCTAAAGTGTGTAAGTGATCAAAAAATGCTTTTATACTTTTCTTATGAAGTTTAATGTAGTGCCAAGTTGTTTAATGTTTGGTTCAGAAATACATCATTATTCTCCACTTTCCACTTCTTGAATGCTTGAGGTATGCAAACAGTTTTGTATTTAATTTGACTTTGGGGATATTCTGTAAGTAGCAGACATGATCGTACAGGATTGCACTATGTTTTCGTATAATACTTGTTATTAAAACAGAGTCAGGCAAGAGGAGGTCTTACCTGGAGATACTGTCATTGCATTGATTGGCTTATCAGGTGTACGTTTCTTTTCAAACATGGATATTCAAAATATGACAGTAGATCTGATTTATGAGAGCTGCTCAAGCCATCTGAAAGTTGTCTCCTGGGTTGGTGCTGTCTGAATATGTCAGGGTGACTTCTTCTACCCAAGTTTGAAAATTCTGGCCAGCTGTCTCTAAGAAAGCTGATAGATAACATTGCCTGTTTTTTAAGGAATAAGAAGCTGAAGTGAGTCATTCATTAAAGTCATATCAAGTCAGTCACTGAGTAAAGCAATTTTTCACTTACTTGAAGAGAAGAAAGGCCATTTTTGCTGTGGATGGTCAGGAATACCCACTTGTAAGTGGGAACTGTGGAGTGGCTTGTGTGTTTCAAATCACAAGTCACATTTTGCCAAAGGGACAATTTAAATGGGTTACATAGAGGTGTGTCTTAGCCTGTGTCTCTGAGAACTAGAGCACATTGTTTTCATGTTAGTCCTTGTTTAATTCAATTTTTTGCTCCTATTTTAAAATGTAAATTTGGTTTTGCTCATTGTTAGGCAAAGCTCGGTGCCTCAGTATAGGTATTTTTGCCACCTCATCTGCAAGAGTTCTTGGCACTCCTTCAGTTTAACGTGATTTTCTCCTCCAAATCAGTCACATTTTAATCAGATCACAACTGACTGCAAACACTAAAACCAGATTTGAAGCATAAATACCGGTACAGTAATCATCTTTGCCAGCAACCCATTACATAAATCATAATACAATATTTGCATGTTATAGTTGGCTTCATTTATTTTGACTTCTGTGTGGGTTTGAAGTCCCTTCTGTGTGGATTCTTTTTTTCCTTTGATACAGTTGTATTTTCCTAGAGAACCTAGCTGGGAAAGCAACAGCCCAAGGCATATCCAATACAGAGCAGCTAATTTCGTTCTCTGGATAAAAACAACTAAATGCTCCACTACCCACAAAACACGCAGCCAAGGGGGCCACAAATCCACTTTCAAACTGATACCTTTTAGTTCTGCATACTGCACAACCCAGTACTACTTTTCATACAGCCTGGCTGCCTTCTGTCAGAGTAAGCTTTGTGCAATGAAAAACTGATTCATCTTTACTTTTTATGAGCCAGTGTAATACCAGGTATGAAAAGTTCATCTAACTTTAATCATGGAGGCTCTTTATTACATCTGGTTCCCCCATCCAGTTTTGTGTGAGTATTTACTTGAATAATGGAAATAACAATAAGTGTCTTATTTCTTTCAAAAGAGAAAAATTGATTAGAGTTTAAGGTTTGAAGGCATCAAGACTTCTGTATGCAAAGAAAAAATGTGAAAAAGTAAAGCCAAAAGTTCAGAAGTGGCAAGACACGTCAACAAATGTCTTTCTTGCAGGCATGTTTTGTCCTGTAGTCTGCAGGACTGCTACCTCTTCCTCCTGCTTGAAAGTTTCTTTGAAATATTAGTAATATAGGGATACGTGGAAAGAGAGGCAATGACACGATACAAAAGGGTTTTAATGTCATTACAGGTCCTGATCTGAACTCACTAGTCAGTGGCAATCAACCCAGAGCTGTGAACATCAATGTGGTTTTTTTCATACACTTGTCATTGCATTAGCTGCATGTTGTTGCAGTGCCATTACAGCTGTGTTTCTAGATGTCAAATGCTGTAAACAAGCCTATAAACAGGCTTGTGACTTCTTACACAGAGTTTAAGGCTTAGGTAACATGTTTGTTTTGCAAATGGTTGGTGTAGCGGAAGATGTCAAAGCTTTCAGTCAGCTAAAGACTGTTGCACTCACGTCGCAGCTGATGGACTAGCGTGGATATAAGCACCACTGCTTTGATATTTCAGTGCAAAATCAGGTGGCCTAGCTGAAAGTGCTGACGTAAGACCTTTCAGATATATTTGGATAAGCAGAATTGGGAGCAACTGCATAATTAGGGTAATGGCTGAGACAGTACTTGCAGCCCACTGCAATGTGCAGCATACCCAGTTGATTTGGAAGAGGATATTTGCCTTTCCCTCATGCTCCCAGACCTCCAGCTGCTTGGACACCTGTAAGTACTAAGGAGTTCAGGAGAACCTCAAGAGTTTTGACCCATGTAACTTTCTGAGAGTGGATGCTCTTCAGATGGGAAGATTTTAAAGAGAAGGGAAGTTCTCTGACATGGGTGTTGCACACCAGTGCATCCTGTGTTGTTTCCCAGCTAGCCCCGTGGATCCTGAATCATATCAGGAAAGTATTGTATAACTGCAAAAAAATTCTCTAGATGGAAGAATAGAATTCATGTGAAAGACAGCATCTTTGATTCTTTCGGGGTTCTTATATTAACTCTTTCACTTCGAAAAAGTACCAAATTTTACAGGAAACAAATCATAGAATCATTAAGGTTGGAAA
>NW_009233999.1:0-5350 GCF_000690835.1 Fulmarus glacialis | reverse complement strand
ATGATTCTATGATTCTATGATTATAAACATCTCCAGTTTTTGATGGTTTTCCTGGCACTTAGAGCAGCCCAGTTGTTCTGCCTTTGCTGAAAATTTCTTGGAAAATTTCTAGTATTAACTAGAAAAATAGTCTCCCCTCTGTGACAAAACCCTTTTGGCAAAAGTGGAAAGTGGTTTATAGTCTGTCTCAGCTAAACAATACTGTGAAATTTTATCTAATAATCTAGTGCGAAATTAGTTAAATGTGACTTTTTTTGCATGCACGATCAAGTTACAGTCGAGGAAGAGATTTTCATCTGGTCTTGAGCTCAGAGGTAAACCCTGGATGCACTGATGCTGTGGGATAAAACAAGCCCTACAAGCCCCTGCAGCTGAACGTGGGTGCCAGGCATTACAGCAGCCTGCCTGCCTGAGGGATAAGCCTGTCCCTTTGCAGGTTACTGCTATAGTAGCTCAAAACTGGGATTTTAATGAACTCTCTGAGAGTTTTCAAATTCCAAGCACTTTTTATACACATTGCTCATCATGGCAAACCAGTGCTGTGAGGCTGGTGCTCCCAGCATGGGGTCTTTCCCATGCTGCCTGATGCACTGGATCGGATTATCTGGCTTTTTTTTTTACATTCTGTAGAAGAGGAATGTCACCCCTATAACTCTTCATCTTTACAAAAACCTGTTGTATTTTCCAAAGCTAACCCAAATAGCAGTGGGAAGGGGTTGTGTTTTCTGTGCATTTGTGCTAACATACACTATTTTTCAGAAAAGCACCCCCCAAACCTGCAAAACAAATCCACAACATCCACTCTACAGTCAGCATTGTTTGTCTGGGCAGAGGGATAAAATGTCACATACTGGTTCAATTGCATGTAACATGTAAAACTCTGATTACATTTGCCTCTACAGAAGAAGGGGATTTCTCTTTCCATCAGTATCTGGAGTCTCACCTGTAGTTGGTAAGCATGGATTGACTTATATCAGCTGTGGGAATGAAGCCTTTCCCACTCTATTAATGTAGGCGCCTCGGGTATTTCACAATGCTTGTGGAAGGCAGCCACTTCCATCAGTAGCCCTATGTTTTCTTTGCAAAACCACAGTTATAATAGTGGGAGGTGGAAATTAGACTGTGAGACTTCTAAGCTCCATTAGCTAATAGGGCTGTCTTAGCTCTTTGCTCTAACTTATCCTGGGATGTGCAATAACAGCAACAGGATTGTAACAGGGAATATACCCCTATAATGCCCATATAAGTGGTTTCTTTGCTAACCCAAAGCATAACGTTAGTCTCGTTCTATTTCCACAGAAGCTGGTGGCCAACTATGCAACATGCTCTATGCTTTGTATTGAAAATTGGGCTTTTGGCCTGGAGTATCATGAAGAGTTAGCCAATCCATTCATTTCACCTTTTGTGAAATGTATCTCGTTCTTTCTGGGGTGTAGAGGTTCACAAAACAGATAAATAGAGAGTATTTGCAGTATTGCTGGAGCCAAGAACGTCAAGAAACTGAAAGAGGAAGGGTTTGGAAGGAAGAGCTAACATCTTTAATTAGATCAACTGACATCACTGGAAAAAAAATGGACAGTGTTCCAGCACAGAAGTCCTTATTATTCAGCAAAAGAGATTGAAAGCCTCTAGAATTGTCTATTTGTTTGCTCAAGCTCTATCAGATGGTGTAATAAAAGACGTTATCGCTTCCTACAAATGCCAGCTCTCTTATATAGGAATTGTCCCTCCGCACCGCAAATCCAGTCACAAACGTTATACATCCTTCCCCCAACCACGGCAAACCTTGACTTGAAATAAAGCCCTGTGTCACAGCTGCTCTTTCTTCTACACCATCTCCTCTGGGGCTAAGCTCTAACCCCATAAAAACATTTACTAATTCTAAGCAAGTGGTTAACAGCTTCAAAGCTGATGCTGCACAGTGCTGCTTGTTTGCTGCTGGGAAATCTCATTTAAAAAGCCAGACCCATGGGGTCACTTGGCACTTCTGCAAGACTAGGCCTTGTAACCCGGGTCTGTTACTGGCACCAGTAACCACAGTCCCTTCCCCACTCCAGCTCCTTTTCTGATCATCTGTTTTATATCTTCCTTTTTGATACATTACCATGGAAATAAACCTTGGGGAAAAAAAATATTCACAAGCAGGTGGGTTTGTTTCTAAATATTATCTTTTAAGTTTTCACCTTTCCAGCCCTGCACATGTCGGGGGGATTCCTTTTCTCCATCTGCCGCTAGATGGTATTGCTTCAGCAGGCACCCTCCCGGCTGCTCTGCACCCTTGCTGCGATGCAGACCCCCAGGAAGGCAGGGGCCTCGGCGCTCCTGCGTTGCAGAGCACCCCAACCGCACAGGCTCTGTTCTCAGACTGAATTTCCGAATGTGCTCACTATGCCAAATGAGCCCAAATGAACCAAGTTCAGCAGTTACACAACGGGTTGCGTTTTCATGTTGCTTTTAATCTTTTACAGGCAGGCTGCAAGGCAATTCACGGGGAACCGCTACAGGGGCTGCAGCACGAATGAAGCTGAGGAGGAAAAGAAAATGCTCCAAGCACCTGGAGGTGCGTGGTCAGAGTTACCAGACTAACAGGCTTTCTCGCTCCGTTTGCTGGACAAACAGGAATCGCTTCACCAGCAGGCAGTCCTCTCCGTAGGGCTCATTGCTGGGAGCTGGGACAGTGTCCCAGGAAAGGAATTACTCTGTACGGGCTTTATTTTTTATATTCTTCAAGCATGCCCTGGCGACTGTTGTTGAGGACAACGTCTTAGAGTAGCAGGTCTTTGGTCTCAGCTAAATTGGCAGCCGCTTGTGCTTGCAGCACAGTTTCTGCTGTAAGGTAAGACAGGTCTGTGGTCTGCCTGAAATTTCAGAATACTTGACGTACAAAACCTGAAGCAAACTGACAAGACTTTGTATGCTCCAGATCTTTTAAAATAACTGACACAAAAATGCAAATAAAAAGCTTTTTTTTCTCACAGTTGCAAAATTTTCCTAATAGTTTTGTATTTCTCTTATGTGCTCATGAAAGAAAAGCAGTTAAACATGCAGGAAATCATTCAGCAAAACTGTTATTAGTCTAGTAGATGAAAGCATCAATGTGATGAGATATAAAGTAATTTTATATTAAAAATAATATAAGCCTTCAGTGATTTGCTACTTTCTAATGATTGATATGCATCTTTATGGTAAGTTTATATGATGTGAGACTTATTCCACTTTTATGTTTCCTTGTTTTGTTGTTTTATTATTAAACTCTCTTAAGTCATTGTCTGCTGAAGCAATACCATCTAGCGGGAAACAAACAGGAAAGTCAAACCAGAAGTGGAAAGAACATCATGTATCTAGTGATCAAATGTTCACCGCACCTACACTCATTTTTCAGTCATCTGATTTATATCTTAACTATGCACTGATTTTTTTTTCCAAATTATTTTTGTTTGCTAAGTAATCCATAAATAAACGAAACCTGCTGACACATTTGGGTTGGATTTTGTGAGTGGCTAGCTGGAGTTTAATTAGATGTTTTTAAGAACTAGTTTGAAGTGTTAAGCTCATGTTACACAGCAAGCCCTCCCTCCATCCCCATCCAACTGGATATGGGCTACAGGGCACCCCCCTGGTCCACACCAGCCCCCTTCTGCCCCCCTCATGCAAATCGTCTCTCTTGCTGGCTCAGGGAGCAGTGGAATCAAATGAGAGGAGGGCTGTCATGTTTTAAAAGAGCATAAAATCGGTTTATAGTGAAAGCGTGACCACGAGAGCCAGACCTTCCTCCATAAGCACTGAACAGCCTGAACTGTGCTGCATCTTAACAAACAGCAGGGAGCCTCCGGCTGAGCTATGTTCATTGCTGAAAAAATAATGCTTCTAACAAAATTCACCTTCTTTCTCACATATACTGGAGAAAACATAATAAAAGGCCTCCCTATTCAAAATCAGAGGGGAGAAAATCAGTGCTGCAGTGTTGCTCCCTCCCTCCCACCTTCGCACACTGTAGCTGCTGGTGCAGTGTAGTGTCCATTGCCTCTAGCCCAGACGAGGGAAAATTCACTCTGAGTAAGGTCTGAGCGGCACGCCCACAGCAGGAATCACCAAGAACAAAGTGCTTATTTCCTGATCTTACTGCTTGCAAGGAAAACAACCCTTTCTTATATTTCTTCCCTTCCAGGGTCATAGGTAACAGGATGCCATGCTGGCCCATGAGAGAAAGAAGAGGCCACCGTGCTGTGCCCTGCGCTATGTGGCACCGCAACAAGGAGCAGGGCAGAGCGACCGTGCTGGGCTGCAGAGACGCTGGATGTCTGCACGCTGCTGGAAAACATGAGGAAAGAGTCATGTGTGGAGTTAGTGACTCACACAATTAAGATTTGGCATGGCTGAGTGGTAAGATAGCAACATGGTTTTACCATAAATGGGGCAAATATGTTATTACTGTGGTATATGAGATTCAATTAAATGGCAACGTTCAATTAAACGGCTTCCAGAGCTATTGTTTGGAAGCTTGCAATGTTTTGTGTTCCTGCTAGAGCTGTTCATTGAGTACAAACAATTAATTCCCCTGCAAATGAGGCTGATTGCATAGCACAGAGATCGTAACACTCTGGTCTTCTGTTGAAAAGCTGGATTCAAGTCCATCCCTTGGCGACTATTTAAGCAGAGCAGAGTAGCTTCAACAGGAACGTGAATTAATAGCTTAAACAGAGCGTCACCTTGGAAATGCTTAGTGCTCAGCCAGGCTAGCGGAGAGTAAAACCAGCCCAAGTCCTCGGTCTCTCATTTGCAGCACCTATTAGTCACACTGGGGACTGTTTATTTCAGATTTTGACTAGAAATTTCATCTTTGGCTGGAGAAGGAATTTTGATTAACTCTGAAGTTAATCAAAAGATTAATCCTGCCAGGAGAGCAGGTAACCTGTAAGAGAACAAACCTCCCTCCTAACAGGACAACATAGAGGAACTTTGCAGTTTCCCTTTAGGGAATGTCTTAGCCCTTGCCAGTGTTTTTTCATTTACAGTGTTTTGTGCTGGTGAGTTTATCAAAACATCTCAGTAACAGGTATCTCTTTTTTTTTTTGGCACCAAGACCACTGCCATTTGCTGGAAAGCCTTGACCTTCACCCAATACATTCAAGTGTCAGTGCGCTCGACTGCAATTTCGCCACGCACAGACACTTCCCACCTCCCTCCAGGAAGGCACTCTTGAGCACCACAGACTGCGCTGCTGTTCCAAGCCCGCGGTGAGCCTGCGCGGGGTAGCTTTCCCTGTACAGAGACAACACTGTCCAAGCACAACAGACACCACGGCTGCAGCGTAGGCCCCAGGCCGACAAGCGGTGGCCGTCGCCCACCA
>NW_009233998.1:1289-6792 GCF_000690835.1 Fulmarus glacialis | reverse complement strand
CCCGATTTTTCTGCTTCTCAGAAACCCATGTGAAAAATCTCTTCATCTTCACACTGTGCATGTATTTCTGTTTGCTCACTCTAAGAAAGGCGTAAGTGGCTAAGGGCACTTCCAAAGGGATCTCCTCACTGTGTTGAACCTCTTGATGGGTACCTGTAGGGTGTCAGCAGACCACTGCAGGCTGCCGAGCAAAGAGAGGGAGACCTGAACCCCTGATTAAAAGGAAAGGCTTAGCTGGAAGCCGTTTGCTTCCCTGAGTGCTACCGTGTCACCTCTTAATGAAAAGAAATTACTTTTTAGTAATTCTTAGTAAGATTCCCATCTCATTCCTAGTGGAGGTGCTTTAAATGGTCTTCTACTAGTTCTCTGAACACTTAAAACTGGATCAAAATGCTCCAGTGAGATTTGCTCTGCCCCCACATAAAATTTGAAGCTGTCGCCCGTACCCATGGCTGTGGATTAACAAGGCCTTGCAGAGCAGCCCAGCACGTGCTCGCCATCCTCGGGAGGAGTGGCTGTGTGAAGCTGCTCTGGATCGCTTCCTCTCTGTAGAGCGTCTCCTCAGCCTGGAGGATGCTCATGCTACTCTTCGGAGGTAGGAGCACAGTGAAAGGTGAGGGGTGAAGAGCAACTGGGGCGACAGAAAGGGATTAGCAGCCAAGCAAGTTGACTGAAATAGCTGCTCTTGGGAGCGTCACCATGGGCTGGGTATGGCCCTGGCAAAAGGGAAGAAGGATCTCTTGTAAGGAAATAAAATCTCGCTTAGGTGTCTTGAAACAAATTACTGCTTTCACACTGGAGTCTTACTAATGCCAAAGAATCTATTGTGTTGGATGGGTTTTTCGTATTTTTTTAATTAACATCAGGAGCAGAAATGGATGAAGAGTTTTCAGCGAGCTAACGCCCTCAGTCCTGGGTAGTGGTGCGTACATATAAAAGCAAGTAATTGATTTATAGCTGTCTGCGTTCAAAACGCTTGAGCACAACAGTTAAAGATGCGGTTGAAGAATTTGAATGAATACGTCGTTACTAAAGCAGCTCTATTTCTGAGTCAGGAAGAAGTACGTAGACTGTAATTAAAGAGACACTAGTGGCAGAAGGGTGTTACAGGGACTGTCTGTTTACATTAGTGTTCTGAAGACCCACTTCTTGTTCAGCTTCTTGGCAAACCAGAAATTAGGATGCTAATGTTTTTTATGAACAAGAAGTCCAGGCACTATTGGTTGCTTCCTTGATCTGATCTTACTGATATCAGATCCACTTAAATGTTTGAGGTGTAGGTGCTGCCCTCTAACAACGTATCTACAGAAATATATCCCATGCCCACTGCCAGCTCTCTGCTCCTAGAGCTGGAACCGCGGTTTGATGCTGTCAGCTCCCCCACAGCTGCATACTGTGCATTTCAGCAGAAAGCCTTCTTACATGAGCAAATGCATTTCGGTGCAGTTTTTCACGTTCTATTGAAAAATCTGGATCTGTATTGGAACAATATTTTTTGAGCAGTTCTTCTGTGCAAATAGAGCTTAATTGGTACTTATGTTCTGCTTAATTATGCTTCACATTTTGGAGCAATCTGCTCAACTTAAACACCAGTTCTGTGAAACGCAAAGAAGTAATCCTTTTGGGTGATACTGTCTCGTTTGGATGTGATCTGTAGTGTGCTGCTTTAATAGCGGTGTTTCACTCCTCAATTCTGCCTGGACCAAAACAATTTGTATTTTTTATAGTCTTTGCACAGGTGAATTGCCATAATGTGGTGGTGAGCTGTCCTGGCTGCAATTATAGGAGGAAAATTGCTCACAAATTCAATTGGGGTTGCTAGCATTGCCTTATAGTTATATGGCAAATTCTGTTTTACACACTGCTCCTTCCAAACAGGATTATGTGTATGTTAATAAACAAAACAAAAATCTTTTTTTTTTTTTTTTGGGGGGGGGTGGTGTTTGGGGTTTTTTTTAATAAATGTGAGTAAACCCACACACATTTTCAGCTTGGGAAAATAAGTATTTCTGTTTTTTAAAAAAAAACCAAACAAACAAAGCTTCATTTTAAAAAACCAAACTTACTGATTTGTAGAAATTGAAACTTAAGGCCAAAGTAGAAATAACAACTAATTTTTTTTTAGAGCAAGAAATTTCTGTTTTGCAGAATTCCAGTGTAGGTGCCTGGCTGTGAGCATGCGTATGCTACAGCTCTGCTCATTCGCTGTGTAGTTCCCCAGTAATGAAGTAAAAATTTAGGGAACTGGGTAACTTAACAGAGAAAAAGCTGCAAAGAGCCACTGCACTGTAAATAGACTGAGGCAAACTGACCACAAACATGGTGCAGGTGGAGATGTCTTCTGCCTGTATTACAATGAACTGTGAACATTTGTGAGAAAAGAAATTTGAAAAACTTTCCAAAATGAAGTTTTCTAAATCACAGTCAATACTTCCATTTTGTGGAAAACAAGGGTTTTAAAATTTATTTTTCCCAATCTGGAACGTCACCTTTGGAAGAGTGACATCTCCCACAAAACAATCTGAATCCCAAACAGCTTCAGTGCCCTGTTAGGGACCTCAGCCCAGGCTGAGGTCCCTCGCACCCAAGGGTGGCTCAGACACAGGGACCTTCTGCCCCTCCTGGCACGCTCATGGCTGTGGGGCACCCACCGGGAAGCACCAGCCCGCAGCAGCATCTGGCCCTTGGGCGGTGATGGACCCAGCATGCTGTGGCTGTCCTCGCTTGGAGGCTGCTGCAGCAGTCTTTCATAGCTGCGGCTGCATTTAGACACTTGCACCAGCAGCCTGCAGCGACTGAGCACAGGCATGCCTTTGGGAAGGCACAGCAAGGCTATTGATGAAAAAATAATGCACACATACACACATATATGCACATGTTCTCTCTCAGGTGAAAAGTGCCAGTCCAGAATAAAGAAATCTCAGGTGAGGCCGCAGCTTTGTGATCCCCTGCAATCATGACCTCAAACACTGTGTATGTGATGAAGAGTGTCCATTATTATAAGGGTTTTATGTAGTTTAAGTTGCGTTTGGCCTTGCATGGTTGTCTATTCACCTTCGTCTTCCGAATGTCTGCTTAGTTCTCGTGTCAGTACTGCAGCCAGTGCCAAGTGTATGTAATCCCACTTGTTCAAACAAGGTGCCTCTGAGGGGGAAAACAACTTAGTTTTTAGACTGTAGTTAAAACTGGCTTGAGTGCACAAATATAAAATTCCATTTTTCCCATAATAACCCAAGGATAACACGTCCTTGAATTAGGCACTGAACTAATTACTATTTCTGATTGCTTGATTCCTCCACATTATATATTCATTGATTATTGTTCTTCCAAAAGCCTTTTTCTAACTCAAAGCTAGAGCAAACCAATGTTCATGGAAATCTGTGCGGTAATAAATCAGGGACTTGAAGTGTCTGATTTGCTTTTCAATGAGAAAAGAAAACATTGGCAGCAATAATTCTTCTCAGAGAGAATAAGTCCATTTGTAATGCATTGTCTTGGCTCATCAGAGGTTTTTTGATGAATAACCTATTCCAAAAAAGAAAAAAACATAAGTTCAGTTACTTCATTTATAATTCGGAAGTCTCCTATGACTATTTCATTTATTAAGTGCCTTCTGAAGAGTTTCTGATATTTCTTCTGAAAAAAGCATCACAGTTCGATGGCTTGACATATTCTTATGGTTTTCCTTTTCCCTTGCTGCTTTGGAATGGAAATCTCGCCTTGGTCCCGGCTCACCCTGCGTTTCCCAGGCTAGGGGAACCCATTTAAGGGCAGCGGCTTGATGCCGCTTTTTTGAGGAGATTGCTGCCTCCGTATCCTTTATTTGCCCTCTCTGTACCTTACCAAAACATGTGTGGGAAACTTCCACAATTTAATTTTTTTTTCCCCAAGCGGTAATTACTGATCTAAACTCTAGTCTGGTAAAAGTATAGTAATATGTTTAAGCTATTAAATTAATGCTCTGAGTAGCTGTGGTAGGAATTTTCTGCTGGGCTAGTTACCCATTAATAAGAAATGGGTCTTCTGCAAAACTGATGTTCGTCGGGATGTGGGGCTTTGTGCCCCTCGCTAGAGGCTGGGGCTGTCCCTCTGCTGCTGCCTGTCATGTCAGCTATTAGACTGTCAGCGGAAAGGGACATTTCATTGCAGTTAGCCAGATAGTAAGTTTTCAGGAAATGGGATCTGCATGAATATTTTTCCATTTTCTGTTCTTCATTTCTATCCAGGACCAATTTAAAAAAAAAAAAATTACAAATTATGATCTTTAACAGCTGATTTCTTCCTCTACCCAGGTGTGACCGCGGGTATCTCAGAATAACCTCAGCTCTGTCCCAGGCTCCCTGTGTGACTCTGAGCAAATCTCCTGACAGAGGGGCAGCTGTAAACCAAATGCTCATGAGCCAGGGCTGCCCAGGTATGCCACAGCCTTGGCACGCAGGAGAAGCTCCTCTGCTCCACTCTGAGCACTCGTTCTAGACAGCTAAAATGGAAAGAATGCTCTCCTGCTGAGATGACAAACCTTTGGTGTAGGAACTGTCGCTACTATGTGTTTGTGCAATGGTGGGACCCTGACTTCAGGATTACTGATATAACTGATACTGACCACGATCAAGTCAAGCTCCAGAAGGGGAATTATCTTCTGTGAGCCCAGCTGGGTGGTCTAAAGGTCTCAGCCATGAACATTATTGTTCCCTGTGATGATGCTCAGTGCTATCCAGACTACATTTTATTACAGCAGGTAAGCTTGTTATATTATACTTGTGCATATTAAGAAAGTACATAGGCTCAAAATTTACTAAAGAGCTGTGCATGTCTTGGGTACAAAGACTTCAGCTCTGGATTGGGAAATTGAGTTCAGATTGCTGGAATCCAGGACGGGGCTCTTGAGAGTATCACTCTATGTTCATTTTGTTCTTATTCTCTTCCCTTGGTTAGACTAAATTTAGGTAAGATGACCATTCTTATGTGTCGCCTTTTCCAAGAAGAAAATCCTACAAAGTGTGAATAGATTGATAGAAATGAGGAACACTGATTAGGTGAGAATAATGCTGAAAGGCTATTCCCAGGGCACACTGTGCTAGACTGTGAAGTGCTGAGAACTGCAGCTTTTTGGAATGCTGATTTTTTTCAGTCTGCACATAAGGATGGTATTTGGCTCTAGTTCTGCTGCTAGGTTGCACAGCAAAGGATTCTCGCTAGCTGGAGTTCAGCACCTGCACAGGTCTAGAAAGACTCTGATTTTGCAACACAGAAACAACTCTGTAATGTGAGCTCCCTTACAGAGCCTGAGCAGGCGAAAGTCCCTGAAAAGGAGCAAGCCTAGTCAAAGATTAAAGTGACATTATCATGAATGCTCCTGTCCTTTTTGGAAATCACCCTGGGTTGCTCAGCTTGCTCTGTGAAATAGAATCATAGAATCATTAAGGTTAGAAAAGACCTCTAAGATCACCAAGTCCAACCGTTAACCCAACACCACCATGCCCACTAAACCACGTCCCTAAGC
>NW_009233998.1:0-1261 GCF_000690835.1 Fulmarus glacialis | reverse complement strand
TCTCTCCCACTTCCCTGGCCAGCCTGTTCCAAGGCCTGACCACCCTTTCAGTAAAGAAGTTTTTCCTAATGTCCAGTCTAAACTTCCCTTGGCGCAACTTGAGGCCATTTCCTCTCGTCCTATCACTAGTTACTACCGACAACTCAGGACGAGTTGGTGGTGTTGCCTTTGGGAAGAAGATTAGTGACCACATTATGTGTTGGTTCATAGGAAAGTTCCCAGAAGGAAACAGGAGACTTGGTTGCACGGGATATGGAGAAGGCTGAGGTACTCAACGCCTTTTTTGCCTCAGTCTTCACCAGCAAGTGCTCAAGCCACACCGCCCAAGTCGCAGAAGGCAAAGGCAGGGACTGGGAGAATGAAGAACTGCCCACTGTAGGAGAAGATGAGGTTCAAGACCATCTAAGGAACCTGCAGATGCACAAGTCCATGGGACCTGATGAGATACATCTGCAGGTCCTGAGGAAACTGGTGGATGAAGCTGCTAAGCCACTATCCATCATATCTGGCAGTCCAGTGAAGTTCCCACTGACTGGAAAAGGGGAAACATAACCCCCATTTTTAAAAAGGGAAAAAAGGAAGACCTGGGCAGCTACAGGCCAGTGAGTCTCACTTCTGTGCCTGGGAAGATCATGGAGCAGATCCTCCTGGAAACTATGGTCAGGCATATGGAAAATAAGGAGGTGATCAGTCACAGCCAACATGGCTTCACTAGGGGCAAATGATGCCTGACAAGTTTGGTGGCCTTCTACAACAGCGTTTCAGCATTGGTGGATAAGGGAAGAGCAACTGACATCATCTACCTGGACTTGTGCAAAGCGTTTAACACTGTTCTGCATGACACCCTTGTCTCTAAATTGGAGAGACATGGATTTGACACATGGACCACTCGGTGGATAAGGAGTTGGCTGGATGGTCGCACTCAAAGAGTTGCGGTCAATGGCTCAATGTCCAAGTGGAGACCAGTGACGAGTGGTGTTCCTCAGGGGTCGGTATTGGGACCGGTGCTGTTTAACATCTTTGTTGGGCACTTGGACAGTGGGATTGAGTGCAGCCTCAGCAAGTTTGCCGACAACACCAAGCTGTGTGGTGCAGTCAACACACTGGAGGGAAGGAATGCCATCCAGAGGGACCTTGACAGGCTTGAGAGGTCGGCCCATGCGAATCTTGGGAAGTTCAACAAGGCCAAGTGCAAGGTCCTGCACAGGGGTCTGGGCAATCGCAAGCACAAATACAGTCTGGGCGGAGAATGGATTGAGAG
>NW_009233997.1:0-6599 GCF_000690835.1 Fulmarus glacialis | reverse complement strand
GGGGCTCCACGGCCACCACCATGGCCGAGCTGGGGACAGAGTTAACATCTCTGTCAAGTACGTATGTGTTAGCTGCAGCACATTTCACTACTTTTAAAAATCCAAGTTCCCATTTCCAAACTCACACATCTGAAATTAAAATCCTCGTAGCTAGACTTAGGCACCAAGGTGGAATATAGACCCAGCATGGTCCCTGGGGCAGAAGGTCACCGTGCGGCAGCCCAACATCTCAGCCAGCTGGGATGGCTCCAGTCTGTGTCACCTCTGCAGAGGGTCCTCCATCGGGTCTCCAGCCAGCATCCCCACTTACCTGCCCCCCAGCAGGACTAACAGGGGTGACCGTGAACCGAGATCCCTCCCAGAACAGTGCAGGAGATTTACATCATCTCTTGGTTTAAGGAAGAAGCTGCCAACCCCAAAAGTAAGCAAAATAGAAGCCTGGATGCCAAGTAAAGACATCGAAGGAATCATGTTTATTTTTGAGAGTGAAATGGAGGTTCTTTTGCCTGCTGACAACTTGGAAACCAAGATGGGGACAAACTTTAGCAGGGCCTGTTGCAACAGGACAAGGGGGAATGGTTTTAAACTAAAAGAGGGAGATTTAGACTAGATATAAGGAAGAAATTTTTTACAGTGAGGGTGGTGAAACGCTGGAAGAGGTTGCCCAGAGAGGTGGTAGATGCCCCATCCCTGGGAACATTCACGGTCAGGTTGGACGGGGCTCTGAGCAACCTGGTCTAGTTGAAGATGTCCCTGCCCACGGCAGGGGGTTGGACTAGATGACCTTTAGAGGTTCCTTCCAACCCAAACCATTCTATGATTCTATGATTCCAAGTTTTTGAGAGGCAACAGGGGCAAACCATCAAGGCTAGGAATTCGCTTTTTTCAAGCAAATAAACAAGACTGCCACCTCTTCAACTGCCTTTGGGAGGTGGGACCACCAAGTGAAACATAACATTACTGTGCCTTAACGAAAGCTAGGACCACTGCAGTTAATATTAAATCTCTAAGGCTAGGTCCTGGGAGGACTATGGACTAGTGAGATAAACAAGGATATGGCAAGCATCCTCAGCATCCAATAAAGACATGTTAAATGTAACCACAAAAAAAAAATCCCAAAAACCCAAACAGGAGTGTAATAATAGCACCAACAGACCCATTACTAGGATCGAATGCCTTAGAGTCATTACATTTGACAAGGATGCTATTGGGAAAGGAATCCATAAAAAAAACATGTCACGACAAAGAGAATTAAGGGAAAGGTTTCCTGCATGACTTGACAGCTCAGGACGTCTGCTGAGAACCCGCTCGCCTTTGCCACTGTACAACTGCAGGAGTTTGCATGACTGCCAGCACTCAAAGACTCAAAACAGAGGGAAATTAATCACAAAGGGAGAGCAACACCGGAGTTTGCAGTAGAAGAAACAAACGATGTTGTTGTCTGGTACGCACAGATTCTCAAGCTGACACTGGAAAACACAAGAGCAATAAAAGCCAGAAGTGCACACCTTGGAGAGGAACCTGGAAACAGTTTTTCGCTCATCAGCATCAAGAGCGAGATGAGCAAAAATCAAAGGTTAATGCAAAAGCTTTGGGAAGATGACCCCAGGGATTGTTCATGAGGTGCACACGGGACAAATGTTTTCAAATTGTGAAGGACATTGCCAGATTTGAGGAACAAAAAATACATTTGAAACGCTCTAACGATGGCCTGGAAGCAAGATTAAAAGCAAACATTTCACAATCAGCAATTCAAGCAGATCACAGCCGGAAGAAGAAGGTCTCTCCCTGCTCAACAGAGCCAACACCAACCTGGTAAAACCGTACCCAGAGCACGTCACTGGCCTGACAAACGCCTCCCATGCAACCTCAGCTGTACAGCGAGGGCTGAACCAGATCACAAGCGTCTCTAACAAACCACCAGCTCGTGCACAGCCACAATCTCAGCTTATGATCAGCAAGCTACGGCATTTACTCACTTCTCATTCCAGCACGTCAGAGCATCTCACAGACGCCATGCGGGCGAGTTCACCCTCTTTTAAAATCACCAGCAGGCCAATGCTAAACACGGTGAAGAGGAATTTCTGTGAGAGAGATTCCTACGGCAGCATCAGCTTCACTGCTGTCACCAAGTGACTCAGAAACCAAGTGAGATTAATCAACAGAGCTGAAAAAAGACACAGTCTTTTCACACCCCTGTTCTCCTCTTAGCCACAACCAGCTGCTTTGAGCCACTGTCCCCCCTCCCAAACCTCCTACAGCTGCTGCTGCCTGGCTGGGGGGCTCCGAGCAACTAGCAGGGGCTGGGACAGCAGAGAGGGCAGGATGCCCCATGTCCTGGGCAGGACACAGCATCAGGATGTTTCTTTGGGCACAACATGAATGAGCATGCAGGAATCCCCAGAGAGCGTGAGACCTGAGCGAGACACTGACCTGCGATGCAGCAGAGAACAGCAGAGGCCTATAGTCGATGCAGCAGTGGACTCTGAACACAGGTCTGGTTAAAGTTTAACTTCGGGGACTCCTGTGGCTCTAAGATTCCCTCCGTCACCTCTGTCCTAACAAAGGAACACAAGAGTTATTTTGAAATACAACGATTTATTGACCAGTGCTGGGAGGTGTTTAAGATCATTAAGAAGTATGACAGAAATATGAGCTGGAGCAGTTGCAAGAGGAGCACTTGCTGCAGAGAAACTGCACTGGGGGTTTCTGGACAAACTGTCCTCCCAAGTGATACTTTCGGTTGGCTTTGATTACAGTCCCTTCTGAAAGGACCTCAGTGTTTCAAAATACAATCCCAGCAGCCTGAGTCAACAGTCTCCTCACCCAGCAGAGACAGATTAAATGCATCTGAGAGTGGCCATCAAGGCACAAGAGGAGCACAATGAACAGGCTGCAGTGAGATAATCAGATTTCCCTCTTTATCGACAAAGCCTTGCTGTCAGAGCAAGGGGGGATACAAGAGGAGAGCAACCGGGACTCCAGGTTTCATGCAGCACAGCAAGGAGATTGAGGATTTGCTGGGTTCCCATGGCCTGCAGCACACACATGAACTCATGGTTGTAAGTAAAGGCTCTGGCACTGGCTGCTGGTGATGTGCTGTGGCTGATTTCTTACAGCAGGCTCCAGGCAAAAATACTCCTGAAAGTCCTCTGGGTAGCAGAGTCCAACCAGTGCTAGCTAGAACCCTTGCAGCAGCCAAGGAAATAAATGCCTGTAAAAATGCAGCCACCAAGCTGCCTTCTCAAGGAAGGGCAGCCCAACGTTACTGATGATGACCGTCAGAAATGCTGACACCTGCACGTGGTTCTCCCCTCCATGCAACCTCTCTGTTGGGGAAGGAGGCAGCGTGAGTGCGGAGCTTGGGCACGCTGCCCCTCCGGGCAATGCTGTGCCAGCAGACCCCAGGCACGGAGCATGCCAGCTTTCCAGGGACAGGCTTGCTCCATCTCCCAGGGAGCCCTGTGGAGTTCACTAAGGAGCTGGAGAAGGTCTCCCATAAGCAAGGGCCAGCGCATCTGGCAATGCCTCTGGGGAGACATTGCATGTGGAGCATTTCTAGGTGCCAAGACTTCTCCACCTTGAGCTGCAGCGCAGCACATGAAGCAGAGACAAGAGGCCACGCTGGCATCTCTGTGCTCTGTCCTTGTCCTCAAGAAGCAGCACGAGGGAGGAAAGAGCGGATCTCACCTGCTGCCTGAGCAATGGCATGCTGCTCACAACGGGAGCCACGGAGGGTGCAGGCAAGCTTGGAGCAGGGGTCAGGGAAAGGACCAGGAGCAGCCATGTACTAACCTCTCGAAGATCTCTCGTTCGGCACGCTGGGGACAAGGAGAGAAAGAGTCATCACAGCTGAAATCCCCACAGATAAAATCCCAAATACAGGCTGGGGCACAGCAAACCTGGGGCCCAGGGAGCACTGTTTTCCTTCCTGACCCAGAGGAACCACTCCTCACCCCAATGCTGGCCCTGGGGAGCAGAGGGAGCGTCCAACATCCAGTTTCTTCAGCTGCAGCACTTTCCACTCCCTAACGCAGAAAATGAGTGGGAATGGCTGAGGGTGATACATCTTCTACATCTAGCTAGGCGTAATGTCTGCTGCACCAGTGGGACTGAGTGGCTGGGTGACAAATAGCTCGAGAAGGGCGTGGGAGCATCCAGGCAGAGCCTGCCACCGCTCTGCTGTGCGTGCAAGCGGTGTGAGAGCAGAAGACCGCAGGTACAGCTGGGTCGTCTGGCGCAAGGAAACACATGGGAGAGCTGAGGCAGGTGGAAAGTCTCGGACCCACAGAAAACCAGCTCTGACTCTATACCCTCTGGAAGACACCAGCCTGTCTGTATCTGGGAGCTCTTACCGCTGCACCCTGCCTTGCCCAGAGTGTGAAAACCCCAGCCCTGAGGTCCCCCCTCCTTCTCCACCCCGTTAGAGCACGCTGCAAGAACATCCTGTGCTTGGAGCACACAACCCCCAAAGCTTTCAATAAGGGGTGAAGCTGCAGAGCTTCACCAAGAGTCAGACAACCTCGTAATCAGTCCCACTTGTTTTTGTACCCGCTGGCAATGGTGCATTCTCAAGGTACAGCCCAATTAGCAAAGTGATAGGAAAATATTTGATCCCTGCTCAAATATGAGCTGCAGGGTGCTCTACGTGCCTTTCACTTTCCTGTGACATGTATCAATTCCTGAAAGACACAAATACCAACACCAATGATCCAAGGTGGAGAACGTATGAACCCTATTTCCCCTCCACTACATGGCAAAAGGAGAAATTGAGGATCTCGCTTTTTTCTGCCGCAGGCATCTGATGGATCTTGCTTTCCAACCTCTATTCTCTCCACAGCCCAGCCAGATAAGATGCCAGGGCAGGACAGAAGCTGCATTTCCCACCAAAGGAACAGCCATTTACTTTCTGTCCGTAGGATCAGTTCTGTTTTCCAAGCAGAGCTGCTGCCCCCTCTTCACAAAGTTACAGGTGGCAAGCAGAGGCTAAGAGCAAGGAAGAGGAGGTGCAATGCCTACCCGCTCGCATCTGCAACGAGAGAAATTGCTTGGGTAAACCGAGACAATTTAGTAGCCAGAAAAGAAACTGAGTGAAGGGAAGCACGGGCTGCTTTGCACAGCAAATATCGCAAACAGAGGTATGCCAGACAACGGGGCAGACCTTCAAGAAGAGCTGCAGGTGCTCCCAAGGGTCACATTTTGATTAAAACTAGACAGAACACTAGAAAACTGGTGGCCCAATTGACTGCTGTAAGAGCAGCTCTCAACCCAGCTGTCCTGGCTGTCAAGCCTAAGGGCATCTGAGAGCTGGCAGCTTCAAGTCAAGAGCTTGGAGACCTGAGCCTGGGTGGTTCTGAACCTCACTGCAAGCAAAAGCAGAATCAGGCAGAGCAGACGCTCTAGGAACCACTGAGAAACCACAGGGGCTTGTCAGGACCAGGTGAAGGGGGTTCCTTGAGCTAGACCTGCAAATGTAGGTCCTGTCCAACTCTGCCTCCTTGCTGTCAGTACAGCAAGCTGCTGAACACCGTGTTTAAGTCCCGTAATATCCATGATAAAAAGTCTAGGTCACTTTTGGGCTGACTGACCTGTCCCTCGGTACAAGGAGCAGTACTCACCACCAGGCCCTGGTCATCCAGGTAGGTTCAGAGGGCAGCCAGCTTCTGCAAAGCCTCAGTCCAGTGCACCTGCTGGGTCAGGAAGCTCTGGTGCCCCCGCTCCTCCTCCACATGCACCTTCTCCAGCAACCGCTGTTCTTCATTTTCACATGCGTTCCTCATGAAGATCAGCCGCTGGATTACCAGCTCCCACACCACATTGGCTGCGTTCTGCCAGAGCAAGAAGAGAGGAGAAACACCAGCCTTGCTTCAACCCCAACAAGAGCACCAACCACTTCTGCCAGCTTTCTGTGGGCTCAGCTGTTAAGATTACTGTGTTAATTGAGCCCAAGCCACAGTAATCATCACAATGCAAACAGAGGTAAATGGGACAATCAGTCCCAAACCTGCCTACTGCCTCCTGGCCTAACCATGGTACCTAAGTGACAATCTGCGAGGGACCAGAGTCCCATCCCTCAGCAGATCTTCCTGGATTCGCTATTAGCGAGAAACAGAGCCACCATGAGAACTGTCTTTTTTCCTCAGTGACAGTGAGGCACAAATAAAATCAGGAATTGGTAAGACACCGGTCCTAGTGGGATGTTTGATGGCTGTACACTAACACCAAGAAATTTATTGTTTGTGTACATTTTTTAAGCAGATGAAGCAAGAATTGCAGGCGCACCCTGGCACTCCACTTGCACAAGCCGTAGGGTAGGAGGGGGACAACGCCTGCACACCGACAAGCCCCCCAAGAGCTCAGCATCTCCACCGGGAACAGCGAGCATGGGAGCACGCGGGTCCAGCTCCATGCTGGGCTGGGAGAAGGGACAGGGACTTACCAGGACACCCTGGTCCTTGGAAGGCAGCACCTCATCCACGTGCCGGGCGATGGCAGCGCTCTGCAGCTGCAGGTGCTTGCACCGGTCCACGATCTTGTTCTGGAATGCAAAGCGGTGGGCAGCGCGCTGGCCTTGACGGGGCGATGGTGGCCCTGAGCCC
>NW_009233996.1:767-11768 GCF_000690835.1 Fulmarus glacialis | reverse complement strand
CCAACCTTAATGATTCTATGATTCTTACCGATTTATCCATTCAAAACAAGTTCTTAAACCTGGCATTATCCTTGGTGCTGAGAACGAACTGAATTACTGGCATGCAATGCAAAACGGGGCAGCGATGGTGTAGCTACAGCAGGGGAATAGCACCCAGGGCCTGCAAACTGCCACTGAGCTGCCGTGCATCCTTTCACATATTTCTTCTTTGTACCTTTGCTTCTCAGCTCACTATTTCCCACTTAGAGTAAACTGAGGTGAAATGTTGGTTTCCTGTCTTTTGTATGCTTAGCTGAAGGACCTTACTGTCACGTTATGATTTTTCTTTCCAATTATTTCCTGTGATTGTTAATCGGGGAACACATGACAGCTTCAACAAGTAAGAGGCTCCAGCTGGCCAGGATAGCTGATCTGGATCAAAATACTTAGTCCAGCGCCCACCTCTTTTCGCTAGGGGATCTAAGGATTACTGGTGAAGGACAACAGCAGGTATGGCTGAAGTAGCACTCAAGACCACTCAATTGCAAAATGAATTTTTTTTTTCCCCAAAAGCTTGGTGCCTGAAGGATGCTGACCACATCTGGTCATTCCCATGTTTACACTTCCGTCATTTTCAGTTCTGTCTCACAACATCGCACACTCACCCCAACAGGCACGTCTCTTAGTGAAGGGCAGAGTTTGAGAGACCTAAGTGACACCAGCAGACCAGAGAGCTCATGACCTTTGTGCGTGCAGGTGTACACAGCTCTTGCCCTGAATATGCACTCACAAGTGAGCACTTGAAGAAAGTACTTCTGATGCTGTGACTCCTTAGCTTGCCTATATCTCAATAGATAGTAATTGATGGGCAAGGACAGAGCCTTCTTCAAGGTTTAACTAAATGCAATTAACTGTGGTAAGACCATATCCTTCCAGTGGTGAACAAGTGCCATTCTCTTCAAAGCTGGTGTACTCTTACCCTCTATTCCTTTTCCTCTGGCACTTTGCCCAGCTCCCTTCTCTAAGTCTTTTCTTTCCGCTCTACTTTCAGGACTGTCAAACAAGACGTGACTGCTGTGATTACCTCATCTAATCTCATACATATCATGGGTCATCAGACTAGAAAAGCTAACTTCTAGTGAAACAGCTGCTTCACCTGTGACAGAGAAGCCAATACACCTCTGGCTCAAATGTTCAGGAGTAACTTCAGTTATGCAGTATTATTTCTGTAAAGCTGTAGCTATCTCATTAGACTGAACATAGCATTCATTCTGCATGCAATCAATTGCTACAATGCAGAAAAGGGCTGGAGAATTAGGCTGACATCCCTTTATATAAAACTACAGAAAATATATTAACCTAGAGGTTGGAAATGACGTAGGCTTCCAAATTTCAGTCTCTGATACTGACTCTCAGCTATGCAGTAGTTGAGCAAGGGTATGTAGTGGAGTAGCTATAAAACTTTTTACGGCCAGTCTAGTCTTGCAGGCAAGCTCTTCCTCTTCAGAATACCAGAGGCTGAGCAGGTATCCAAATGAGAAGGTATGCACAGTTCAGTGGCGTACCAAATCCACCCTCCTTAGGCCAGCATTTTTCATCCTAATTCCATTAGAAATACATAAGCTGAAATCCTGCCCTGTTTACGTCCCTCATCCTGCATTTAATGCACAGAGGTGGAGGTTAAACAACCAAACAGACCCACGTGGGATGAATTTGCACTTGACCCATTTCCCAAACTCTCTTTTCCAACATACTGTTCTATCTAATAGCAAACCCAAAGCTGCTTTCTAGTTCCCTGGAAAGCACCAGCATGGAAAGAAGGGGGTGGGGGGGGGTGGGGCGGGGAAGTAAAAATTTCCACTCTAACTCCATGATTTCTTCATGGGAAGGTCTCAGCTGCTTGAAATCAGCATGAGCTCCTTTTTAACAAGCTGAGCCACTTCTGCACCCCTCCCCACACTATTTGACAGCTTATAATAAAATGTTTTAGATTTCTAATGCAGCAGGTACCAGCCAGGAACAGGAAATGTTAACAATTATCCCAATTTTCAATCACTTTAACTGAATTTTCTAAGTAGCATGTTCACAAATTTCCTCCCTGTATGTGACTAGAAGCTGAAGAGTGAAACTCTCCATAGGCAAAAGCCAAAGCAGCTACGAAGCCCTGCAGAGCAGCTAAGGAAAAGAGCAATGAGCTGCTGTGCATCGCGTGTCCTGATCTCACACCTCGTGCACAGAGTCAGGGCACACGGCAGAGGTAACTACTATGTTGTGCAGTTCATTAGGATGAATATTTGCAATACTTGCTCAGAACAGGCGCAAAGTTGCCAGGAAATTAGGAGGAAACTGAAGCCTTAACAAATGGAAACAACCTATACACAAACAGAAGGGGCTGGTCCTCGCAAGGGCTTACAGGACCATTTCACCCAGAAAAAATGTACTGCCTTGAAGTGAGTGCAGATGCATACCAGCAGCTTCTCTGTTTTGCTTTTTAGGATGTGGGTATGCCTGTAGGCACATGACTTCAGTTCTATATTTTTACAGAGTACAGCGTGTTTCTATGGTGCAGAAAAGACAGAGGCAGCAAATACAGCTCCGGAAAACCTGAAGACCATTCCCTCCCTCTCTCCCTCCATAATTCCCTCTTTACTGAAGGACATGGGTAACACAGACACTCAGTACATATGCTAAAAGCAAAGGGAATGTGTCATTCAACACAGCTGGATTGAGCAGTCATACTTACACACCTCCCAACTGTATTAGAAAAGGACACTGCAGCAGCCCAAGGACACCAGGCAGTGTTGGCACCCTTTTCTTTCCCTCTAACCTCTGAGGACTGACGTCGTATTTCACAGGGGTCTGCCAACTGTTAGGGCACACTATGTGTGTGATGTTATCCCACACAGTTAAGAACAGTCAATGACAATTAATAATGTCTATCTTTTCCACTGTTTCACATTTTTCATGCTCTACATCTTTCTTCAGTTTTCCATAGGAGTTCTCTCCATCTTTCTGCCTTTCTTTGTGATCATCTTCCACCAATTTTTTCATTTCTGATTTGGCCTTACAATTTATTTTCCTTTGTTCTTTTCTCCCCACCTTCATAATTGTGCTGTAATGCATATTTAAGATACTAACAGCACACAAGAGGATTTTTAGAAGAACACAGCACAATAAGCAAGCTGCTTATAAAATCCAGATACACACATCACAGCTGCAGCCAGTGGATGCCGAGTGCATTCAGCAACGTGTCTGGGGCTTCTACGGAAGCTCATATCCTCAGAAAACGTGGCCCTGAGGTGACAGTCTCCTTAGTATCATTGATTTATCCCAATTTCCCACTAATGCAATTCCAGTGAACTCTATAGGAATAAAATGGAGGGGGATAAAAAAGGAAAAATGGCAGAAGAGTAAAGAAAATAATACAGAAAGGCTACAAGGGCAGCTTTGCTTGTATATTAATGCTGTTGACTGGAAATAAGGTTTGTGCAGTCCCCCTCCTCAAAAAGAAACCCGCTCAAAAATGCCACAAATTAAAAGCCAGCGAATACATTCTGAGTTTGGACTCAGATGCCAAATTTCCACAAAGTCAGTTGCAGTAACAACAATAAAGATGGAAGTGAATTTTCTCTGTAACTGCTGCAATATTTTCCAAATACACTCAGCTGAATATAAAATTTAGTATTGTGCTTTTTTTTTTTACTAGCATATGGCAGTGAGAGCTTCAGACAAGTCACAGAGGGCTGAGTCTTGGAGGATTCAATGAGAAAGTTGCTTGAGATGTGCTCAGAATAATTTTATATTTTAGAAGCAAATATTCTTAGTTTCCGAGCATGATTTCATAAGAGTCACATAACTTCTTTTTTTTTGTGTTTATTATCCTCTAGATTCTGGAAATCTTTCTGTATGCTGAGAGCAAATTACACTGAAATGACAACTATAAAACCATGGCAGTCCCAGCGAGTCCTATGCTATGTATGTGCTCTCCCATAGCTTAAAAAAAAAAATCTAGAACTGTATGAGTGCCTTAGGCTTCCAGTGTGATTTGCAAGAGCAAGATTTCTTTAACAGATCATATGATTAGTCCAGTCTACACTATCTATCACTATGTATAATCACGGCATGTAAATGTGACAGTCTGGTCAGATTCTGTGTTCAAATCGCATAATTTAGATTATTTATGGTGGATCATTTTAATGTAGAATTGCAAGACAAAACGCTAGACCTCTACATGTTTTTTCTATAAACCTTAGAGAGTCTTCTACCTCCGTAATATCTGAGCACAAACCTGGTTCTTGCTCAGTGCAGCAATCCCACAGGATTAAGTCATACTGTAAATACCAGACAAATTACAATCGGATTAGATGGGCAGTCTGTTCATTTACTCAACACAGCTGCACTCCAGAGTCTTTTCACCACTGGTGTCTATTTATAACATGAATATTTTGTCCTTAAAGTAAGTGAACACAGTTTCCATTTCATTCCTCACTTGTCTTGCCATTCGTGACCAATAAGGAGCACATTTCTACTTCCTAAGGAGCAAGAAGAATGCTCCCTGAGAGGCCAAGAAGCAAGCTGTTCTTGGTACCGGATCTGCAGGGCAAGATTTATTTTAAATTTATCAGTGAAAAGTCCCTTGAAAGGTCTGCATTCAATTTCAGTCAAGTGGAATATAGAGAGTATCTTTCTGGAGGTAGGTAGAAGACAGCAGCACAGATTTGCTGAAATTTCCCAGGAGTTGCCACATTCGCTGCAGGAGTTTCTATAGGTTCCAAACCTGGTATTTCTGCCTACATTGGTGAGCACAAAACCGTCCAACTTACTAAGCTCACCAGGTAGATCTGGTGTAGTGTGAGATTTACAGGGGATTTCTGCTCACTTATGAATAAGAAGCATGTTTAATAAAGTTCAATATTGTCTGCACTTTGCCAAAATCTCCCTACAACTTCACTGCAATTATTTATAAATGTCACATCACATCCCTCATAATTGTTCCCAATTACAAGAATCATCTTGCCTTTTAGGTACAAACTTGCTTCCATCCAGCACACAAATCTGGCATTACTGTATTTTTATTACTGTAATGGCTTACTGAAACCCTACTGAATCATGGAGCTAAGACTTTCATAAAACAGTATTTATGATTGTAGGCCACAAAAATATTAAAGCCAAATTAAGCAAACTGCTGCACCAACTCATATTCTCAGTACCCTGCTAACTCCATTCTCACCTCCACCTTCTGATTTCAGAGTCATTATTCCTGATTTGCACAGAGATAAATAAGAATAAAACTGCTGAGGTTGGGGCAGTGGAGTCCATGAATCAGGAGGAATGCTTTGTATGCCAACCCAAACCATTGCCACCAAGCTCCTCCACACTTACATGTTTGCATGTACTCACTCAGCTGAGAGGTGCGAGGCAGGCAACCTCTGCCCATGAAAACCCAGAGGGGGTGTTCTTGTGAGCCCCCTGAGCGTGCCCCAAAGTGACGTGACCACACTGCAATGAGCAATGTAACAGCGCGGCACAAACACAACCAAAAAGGCAGTGCAGAATTCACCTCTCTTCTGTAGCGATACGGTATCCTGGAAACCAGCACACCTTCCTTTATCAGGTATAAACCAGCATAGTTTATCACATCGTATATAATACGTTACATCTGCCAAATAGGTGTAATATAGCACTTACACAAACATGAGATCAGCTGTTCTCCAAAGAGAGTTTTTCCGTTCGGCAGGTGTCAAGAATTCGAAGTCATAAACTGATTTTACTGAAGTTAGAAGAGAAAGTGTACGGAGGCCGCTTTGCACTTTGACAAAAGGTGTTAATGGCTACCTTCCACTGCAAGACGTTGTCTTTGGCATCACTGAACAGGAACGTTTTTGCAACAGAAATACTGGTGGCGGTTCTGCTTTCACTCACACCTGTGACTCCTGCTGATTTAATTACGAGTTTCCATATTTCACTAGCTCAGAAATAGGTGTACACTGTGTAAACCTGAATGCATATGGGACAACAATTTTATGACATAGCATATGAAAAGTCAATATTGGCTTAAGGTTTTCCTGCACAACTTTGTCCCGTGCTTTTCTCTGCATGTGGGTAATGCGTTATAGGTCGTGTTTGTTTTCAGACTGATTCACAGCATGGCTTCCCAACCAGTCACGCTAGCACAGCTGAAAGAGATATACTGTGGCACAGTACAGAAGGAGGCAGTGGGAAGGAGAGGAATGATTTAAGCTGGTACCTTTGGTTGTCATCATACATGCTGTGATCACTGGCGGACTTAAGGGCGATCAATGGATCTTTGCCAAAAAACAACTATTGTTTGGTTATTTTGCTACAAGCTGCTTGGACAATTACTGTGTCTTAGCATCCACCAAGAAAGAAAGGATGTGACATGGTGGGAAGATCCCAACTCACATAAGACCCTTACAACTGTGGAAAAGTTAATGAAAACTGACTCCTTTTGCAAGACCAAGCCATGAATTGTACTTCTGTAGTGCAGTATGCATACTTAAAAATCTTAAAAAATATAACAATATGAAGACTAAAGCAATTTTAACAATAATCACTTTTCTTCCCATTAAAAGAAACATATATAAGGAATTCAGATTTCTGAGGTATTTGATTTTTTGCAAGCATTTGATTTAGTAAAATATAGTGAAAGATATTATTATATCTTACTATATATCATCTAAAGATGCCCCATCCCTGGAAACATTCAAGGTCAGGTTGGATGGGGCTCTGAGCAACCTGATCTAGCTGCAGATGTCCCTGCCCAAGGCAGGGGGGTTGGACTAGGTGACCTTTAAAGGTCCCTTCCAACCCAAACTATTCTATGATTCTATGTTTATACAAGGAAGAGTAAGGAAAAATTACATCAAAAACTTACTTTCTGCAGGTTCCTTAGATCTTCTGCCACTGGAGGACTTCCTCAGGAGACTTCGTCCTGAGGTAAAGAGGCTGGTTAATTCCTCCAGAGGACTGGTGGGTGTCCGAGAACGGGAACCAGTCTGAGATGATGACCCATAGGTACTGATCGAGGCATTTACCATCTTTCCTCCTTCTTGCAACGTGTTTCTGGCTGTAGAATGAGGCACTGATGGAGAGCTTCTTGAGAGACTTCCTGAATGTACAGAGTCATAAGGTGGAGGTCTTTTGAGGCTTAAGGGGGTAAGAGACCTACCCATACTGACAGGAGAAGGTGAGGCAGAGTGACTTTTAGGATAACCATGTGGAGACTGTGTTCTGTATAAGGTAGAAGGATGAGGAGGTGAGGAGGTGTGCCCAGGGGTGCTAGTTCCATGAGATACTGTCTGGTCTTTCTCCAGTTTCTGATGGCCTGGTGTATGAGGTGGCAGTGAAGATGGAGAAGCTCCAGCTTGTTGTTTGATGTAAGACACATTTTCTAAAACAGGAAGCTTTGTGACCTCTAGTGGAGTTAGAGGAGACTCATCAGAATTCGGGGAACACTGCACTGGTGCTGGTGGGAACACCAGCAGTGGAGGTCTGTGAGAAAGCAGATTTGGAAATGGTGGGGGTATATCACAAAGCAAGCCCTTGGGAGTAGATGGCACTGGAGACTTGGTGAAATCTAGGTCAGGCACTGTGGGAGTAGCACACTGAGAAGAACAAGTGTGATGGTCATATTCACATTGACATTTTGAATCTTGGCCTACCTCATCAAATATAGGGTATTTCATCTCCTCATAGACTGCTTCGCTTTGGTCATCCTCGTCTTTTTTGAAGTCTCTGAGAATATTCCCAACCATTTCAATATAAACAGGCTCTTCTTCCTCTGCGTCTGGGGCAGGACTGCTGACCTGCGATAAAGAGGCATCCCTAGTGAGTGTTGTCTTCATAGGGCCATGCTTTTTGATATATGTTTCATCAAAAGATGTGCTTAGCTGAGTGTTTGGATTTCGTTTCGGCTTAGGAGGTGGAATCTTCTTTGTGTATTCATCACTGTGAGGTCTTGGTTTGGCTGACACTGAAAACAGAACAAAATATAAATTCATCAGAAGTGTGTAACACACTTTGTCAACCATAGGATCTCTGTTACAGTGTCATAATTCTGAAATGGAATTTCCTGGGACCAGCCCGTTGCTGGTTTTCTCTGGTATTACATCAGTAGAACACTATAAAAATAACACCCTATTCAAAACACTCCTAATCTTCCCCCAGAATGCTATGACACTCCAGTATTAAGTAGCTAGTGAGCACTTCCCTTCCTCTGAGAACTTCTGTTCTCTCCCAAACTCTTTGGACAGGGGGCTTCCCATTTTTAAATATTACGCTTTTCAAATATCACTGTGGGATTTTAAAGACCCAAAGAGTTGCCAAAGACATGAAACTAAGTATCCAAATGAACTCCTTAGGGCTGCAACAGAACAGTTAATATCCTAGATGTTCATACTGGAATGACAGTGATGAATCAAGACCTTTTTATTTATAGCAACTTTTCACATAAAGCACAACAATTCTCTCAGCACTGACTGAGAAAGAAAACACTCACATACAAATACTGTAAAATTTGCTGTTGGGATAATCCTAATAATTTATCTGGACTCTATCCTATAGATTAACGAGACTTCAGTGAAGTCAAGGGGGACCAAAGCATCTCACAGATTCAGATCCTTCCCAAACAGGTTACTTCTAGAAAAAATAGACCATTTTGTCATTGACGTTATAAATCAAAACATTGTGATGAAATTCATTTGAAATGAGAGGTCAAGGGTTTCTTAGAAATTATCCTTTATGAATTAAACAATAAACAAACTCATGGAAATTGCATTTTTTTCACTTTGCATAAATAGTTAATAAAACATCTCATTATATGTTTGGGTTAATAAAATGCCTCATTAAGTGTTTTGGTGAAGTCAGTTTTTATCCTAAGCAGACTCAACAAACTTATTCAGAAACAAGATTTACCTCATACACTAAACCTAATTTTTATTCCTATAGGGTAAGTAGTTCTTGCATTGAAAGCCTCGATACCTCATTGGTAAGTTTCCTAATTTAAAAAAAAAATCCTAAACTACAGGCCAGTTTAGAATTTCCTGTCTTACCAAACTTTGCTGCTCCTTGCAGTTCACTGCTACAGATCTGCCACTGCAAACTCAGTGCTCAGAGAAATTTCCAGACACCTTTTGCCGACCCATCAGAAAACAGCCAGCAAACTTCTAGTGTTAAACCAAGCAGGCAGCGCTCATGGAGTTAAAAACCCTCTTTTAGAAACAGCCTCAAACATATTACTAAAGCCAGCAGCGAGGCACTGCTCTGCCCCCGGAAGACAGTATTTTGACAGTCTGCGAGGACGCTGGCTCAGGGCTGGAAGACGCCTGCATTACAGCACCTTACTAACGTCTTTTGGTCAGTATCAGAGGAGGATTCAAACATAGCGTTACCTGCTTTGATCTGCTAAATAACCTCTCTTCAGTTCTTACAAGGCATAGCAATAAAGGCAGATGTTAAACAAGATTCCGGTTTTGTTTAGGAATAAGGAGCTGTGAACATATGTGTGTGTGTCCACATATATGAAGTAATGAAACCACTCTTCATCGACAGCATTTGTTTAAGCTTAATGTATAACTAATGTACAACAAAGCAAAAATTAAAAAACAAAACAAAACAACCTCAAAAAATGACATTATGCTTTCATGACTGTTCCAATTAACGTGTTCCACTTTGCAGCAGGCTAGGGACATGCAAAAGCTACCACAGATAAGAGTATTTGGTAGCTTGATAGTTTTTCACTATGTGGATATATCCTAATGCACTTTAAATTTGTCTTTTTAATTAACCGAAATTAATTTTTGGTGCAGCCAAAGGAAAGGGTGGAGCCAGAAGTAGATGTATAATGCAAATCAACTTCTGGCTTCGTGGCTGGTGCCATCATGAGGGTTTTGGCTTTTATGACAACGGGACATTCTTCGATGACTATAGCCTGTTAGGGAGGGATGGGATCCACCCGTCTAGAAGAGGCAAGGGAATCTTTGGCAGCAGGCTGGCCAACTTGGCGAGGCGGGCTTTAAACTGAAGGACTCGGGGGGTGGGGTCCAAAGTGGCAACGCTCACACCACTGCAACCAACCAGGGAATAAGCCAGGTCAACCAGAGTAGCAACAAATGTTCCTTAGCTGCCTCCCAAGATGAGAACCAGAAGACCAACCACCTGAAGCGTGTGTACCAATGCATACAGCCTGGGGAACAAAAGGAACTGGAGCTCCATGCCCAGTCAGAAAATTATGATATCATAGGAATAACTGAAACATGGTGGGACAGCTCACATGACTGGAGGATCACGATGGATGGCTATAGGCTGTTTTGTAAAGACAGGCAGGGAAGAAGAGGAGGAGTCGTCGTGCTCTATATTAAGGAAAACCTTGAATGTATAGAAGTCAACTATGGTGATTGTGGAAGTCCTATCGAATGCCTCTGGGTCAAGATCAGAGGGGTCGTCTCCAAGGCGGATCTTACCGTAGGCATCTGCTACCGACCTCCAAACCAAGTCGGTAAGGCCAACGGAGGTGCAGAGACTGCGGGAGAAGAGGGATGTTAAGTCTGCTGGGACAGCGGCCACTGCTGTCTTCCTTACTGCTCCCGAGCACATGCTCATCATATTCCTGGAATGCATAGAGGACTGCTTCCTCATACAAATGTTAGATGTGCCAACCAGGAATGAGGCACTCACAAACCGAAGGTAAGGTAAAAACCAAGAAAACCTGCTTTGCAATATCTTGGTTAGTGATAGCCTTGGCTCCAGTGATCACAGTATTGTGGAGCTTGGGGTCCTGCTGAGCGCGCTGAGGGTTAGTACTAAGACAAAGGTTTTAGATTTTAGAAAAGCAAACTTCAGCTCGCTCAGAGCTCAGTTGGGAGGGATTCTGTGGGAAGCTTCCATGGAGGATAAAGGAGCTAGTGAGTGCTGGGAGTTTTTCAAGAATGCTTTCCTGGAAGCACAAAAACAGTTCATCCCTTTTAAAGGTAAGGGAAGTAGGCGAAGCAACAGACCCCTTGG
>NW_009233996.1:0-256 GCF_000690835.1 Fulmarus glacialis | reverse complement strand
TCGGGGGATGTCCCAGAAGACTGGAAGAAGGCTAATGTCACCCCCATCTACAAGAAGGGCTTAAAGGAGGATCCAGGAAATTATAGGCCCAACAGAATTACTTCAGTCCCTGGGAAAGTTATGGAACAAATCCTCCTGGGGGCTATCACAAGTCAAATGAAGCACGTGATTGAGAAAAGGCAGCATGGATTCACCAAGGGCAAACCGTGCTTGGCAAACCTGATTGGCTTCTACGACAAAGTAACCTGCTCGGTTG
>NW_009233995.1:30865-35477 GCF_000690835.1 Fulmarus glacialis | reverse complement strand
TACCGGCCGCCCCTTGGCCGCCCCGTACCCGCTCCTGTGTTTTAACTGCGTGTCCCCGGTCTTTCCTAGTTCTGCGAGGAGTTCAAGGAGAAGTGTCCCATCTGCGTGCCTTGCGGGCTGAAGCTGGCGGAGAAGACACAGACGGCCATCGTCCGGCACTTCGGCCTGCAGATCCTGGAGCATGTGGTCAAGTAAGGCAGCTCGTCCCGCCGCCTGCGCCGGGGAAGGGTGCCGGCCCGCTGCCACGCAGCCACTGGCGTGGGCTCTGCTCCCTTTCCGGCACCTCCCGCTTCAGGGAGGAACTTCCAGGACGCAGAGAGTGAGTTCTGCAGCAGAGGACAGTTGCTGTCCTGCACTGTTTCTTTGCTCCTCTGTAAAAGAAGGAGAGGAGAAAATGGCTTTCAGGCAGGTTGGGAAGGTTAATTCGCCGAGCTCTAAGACACCTTGACATCGCAAGATGTAAATAAGCACACAGGGTTATCAGTAGGTCTTTGCAGCGTTCTCTGTCATTAGCCTTATGCTAACAAAGAGGCTTTGTATTAGTTCAGTTCTGAGATTCCTCTCTCTGCCGCCTCTACAGACCTGACGCTTTGTGCTTTTGCTGCTGCTTCTCATGTCTGTTGACTTCAGTGGTGCACGCCTATTTGCCAGCAGCAGTTTTAACTCGGCCTTTTCATTAAGGGATTGGGCACTGGCAGAGTCAGTGAGCTGTAGTGTCTCTCTCTAGTTTTGGTAAAGAAATGACGGTCATTGAGAATTAAGTCAGAGATCTTTATAAATGTTTTGACTTGGTGTCCTTTTTGTTTCTCTCTTTTCCTTTTTTTTTTTTAACTCTTTCAAACAGGTTCCGCTGGAACAATATGCCTCGCCTGGAAAAAGTTTATTTAAAGAACAATGTCATGGGCCTCATATCCAGTGTAAGTACCTTCTACCCCAGACTGTTCTCTGAAACGTGATTCTCTCACTTGGAGACAGAAAGTGGGAGCGAAAGGAAAAAAACCTCCAGTTAATTATCACAGAGAACCTGAATTCAATTTTGCATTTCATTACTTTCTTGCTGTGCATCCCTGGTTGTTCCAGTGCGTTTATCTGTCTTGTAGTCAGGTCAGTAACCATGTCACCTCACATGGCAGGAAGTTGTGAGGCTTGTATAACATATATCAGGTACTTTTTCTTTTCTTAGGAGGAAATTCAGTAAATATGGATGTTCTTATCCTTTGCAAGAATACTAAAGGCATTATCTTAGTCGTGTTTTCTCTATCGTTGTGATTGCTCTCGTGATCAAGTGATCTTCTTTTGAGGAAAATCCTTTTGGTTCCCAAAGTTTGCTAGCTATGGATGCTTGGGAGCGTAGGAGTGTCATCCAAGGTAGCTAGGCTGAAGAGCTGCCTGATGTTGTGTTTTGTTTTGTTGTTTTTAATTTGTGTGGTTTAGAATATTGGCAGCCACTGTGCTTCCCAGGTCAGGATTATAAATGTCTGATGTTTGCTGTTTTGTATAGCTCTGCCTCTCTTCTATCACAGGGAACTCAAAGTATTCTGGAGGAGGAAAGTCATATTAAGGATGTTCTGTCTCGCATTGTGGTAGAGATGATCAAGCGCGAATGGCCTCAGCACTGGCCTGACATGCTAAAGGAGCTGGATACCCTCTCCAAGCAAGGGGTATGAAACACACCTGTCTCTTCTCTTCTGCTTGCTCATAGTATGTGTTTCAGTCTTCCATCATCCTGAGGAAAGCCTAACTCACTCATGGTCAGGTGAGACAGGCTGATGATGGACTCAAAAATCCCTGTAAGATTAAGTTATTCTAGGAGATTATTTTAGCAGAGAGAGGGCCATCCTCCTGTCTTGTTTTCCCAAGGTGTGACTTGTATCTTCATGCATGCTCACTTTCTCTTTACATTTCTGAGCTAGCCTGTAGAGATTTTCATGTTTGAACTGTGCTGATGGAGTGTATTTCTTTTTGGGACATCAGGAAACTCAGACGGAACTGGTGATGTTCATCCTCCTACGTTTGGCAGAGGATGTAGTGACTTTTCAAACTCTGCCTACTCAGCGGCGACGAGATATCCAGCAAACCCTTACCCAGAACATGGAGAAGATCTTCAGCTTCCTGCTAACTGCTCTGCAGCAGAACGTCAACAAGTACAGACGCATGGTAAGAGTCTCCCTTCCTTGGGTTCAGTCAGTGCTGGAGGCGTTTAGGAATTGGGATACAACTCACAAGTTTTTGGGGAAGCAAGTGCAGAAACTGTCTGAAATCCGTTGCTGTTGCTGTGGGGCAGGGATCTGCTCTGGCCTGGGAAGCCGGTGCTTATCAGAGAGACTGAACACACAAGGTTGACAGGGTTATTGTTGATAGTTTGGATTTGCTAGTGTAAATGGCTTGAGTGGATGCGTGCCTCATCCGTACTGTTGGAATGCTGCACTGACACTAGGGGTGTATGGCTTAGCAAAACTAAGGTGTGGTTGTGGCAGAAAAGGGTAGATTTGGGGTAGTTTAGGTAACACAGTGGTAAAGAGATGCTGTCCTGGGCTTGCATCTGCTCTCTTATGCTGCAGTGGTGTCTTTGTGATGATGCACCAAAATGCATGAGTTTTTGATGTCTCAGCATTGCATCTGGGCTTCTCTCGTCCTCTTCTCCAAGAGCTCAGGTCAGGAAGCCCTTTTTTGTCAAGTTGTGGTGAGGAATGCTCTTCCTTTTTGTGTAAAGAGACTTCTTTCCTGAATTCTTACCTAGAATCAGAGATGTGCAGGTTGGTCAAGGTGGATGGTGAAGGCAGGTCTCTACCCCAGTTTGTTCCTGTGAGAAGGAAGTGGATGTGAGAGTGAAGCACAATTGGGAAACCGATCTAGAAATAAGTTGCTTAGGTGTATCTCTTGTTCTTTTTTCCTGTGAATTAAAATCCAGAGTTACACTAAATGTGTAACTGGGAGGCAATGAAAAACCCTCTTCTACCTGACTTCTGTTCATTCTCCTGATGCACTGACAGGCTGAGCAAACCCACCTGTAGAGCAGACAGTTCTCTGTGCAGTTCATGGTGGTGGGTGGGAGACCCTGGTGCATTTTGTAGTCTGGTTGAAATGCATTTCCAGGTAAGGTTTGAATTGCAATGCTTGAGGCTCTGAAGTGTGGCTGCTTCTGCTAACGGTGGAATCTTTCTGATTGGCAAGGTTGGAGCACCCCAGGAACAAGAAGCCCTCACCACTCCACAGGTTAGCAGATCTTTGGGATGTTTGTGCACAGGGTAAATTCTGAGGGTTGGGCGTTCAGTTACCTGTCTGCACACTGAGAGTGGGGGAGATGATGGAGAGTTCCCCAAGACCATGATAATCTGCAGTGCTTATAAGTATGCAGTTCTGGTATGGTGGCTCAGCTTTTAAATGGGACACAACCAGACTGACTTAAAATCACTGTACTGAATACATTGATGGAGAGAGTTTCCAAACCAAAACCTTGCAGCAGAAAGAAATGCTTGTGGTGTCTTTGCATCTGAAAAACAAATCAAACCTGAGTGTCTGAGGGACTCGTTTGCATTAGTAAAAAAAGATGGTGCAAGCAGTGCATTGCTGCTGTTAAGTGTTTGGAACTGGGAGTCAGGCTGTAAGCTCTTGTCCCAGCTCTCTCTCCAGCAGCTTTTCTGACCATGGACTTCATGACTTCTGACCACTTACCCTTTTCGGACATCAATCTCAGTACATAAAAGCCACCAGCATCTCTCAGAGTCTGACTTTTGGATGTAAGATGCTCTAAAAGATAAAAGTTTCTTCCCTGGAAGCTTCCAGGAGCACCGAAACGCGTTTCCTTCTTGTCCCCTGTGTCGCCCTGGTGTCTGCTGACTGGAGTGTCATCTTTTGTTTGAGAAGGAAATTGTGGCTTAACTTGCAATTCAAAGTCCTGTTGTCTTACCTGCCAGGGGGCTGCGGAGGTGGTTATGATGGCTGCAGCAACGTCCTGAGCGGGGAAACTGTGTTGCAGCCTCTTTCACTAGGGAGCTCTTCTCTGAAGCTGCTTCTGGCTGTGTTCTCGAGAATAAGCCTGTCCAGCAGTGACTGGATGGAAGTGTGTGCTGTAGCTGCTCACTTACCATCCCTTGTTTTCTTTTTCAGAAGACTGATCTGGCTCAGGAACCAAAGGTGAGTGGAGCTATGCAGGAATTAGTGCATTAGTCATTCTTAAGACCAAGATTGCTTTTCCCAGGCTTTGGAGTGTATTACCTGCAGTTCTGATTTACAGATGGATTTGTTCACCCATAATACAAACTCCTTGAGAAGAGAGAAGTGAAGGGTCCAAGTCTCTCACTCTCTCAGGGCGGTTCCTGGTACTGTTCTTCCAGGGAATGGATGGCTTTAGATGGGAATTGGTGTTTCTCTCTGGCTCTGACCTTTTGCCTCCTCTCTGTTCACAGGCCCAGGCAAACTGCCGCGTGGGGATGGCAGCACTCAACACCTTGGCTGGCTACATTGACTGGGTGGCCCTGAGCCACATCACAGCAGATAACTGCAAGCTCTTGGAGATGTTGTGTCTGCTCCTAAATGAGCCTGAGCTCCAAATAGGAGCAGCAGAGTGTCTCCTGATTGCTGTCAGCAGGACAGTGAGTTCTTCATCCTA
>NW_009233995.1:0-30834 GCF_000690835.1 Fulmarus glacialis | reverse complement strand
TCTGGCTTCCCTTTTGTCCTGGTTTTGGCTGGGATAGAGTTAATTTTCTTCCTAGTAGCTGGTATAGTGCCGTGTTTTGGATTTAGGATGAGAATAACGTTGATAACACACTGATGTTTTAGTTGTTGCTAAGTAGTGTTTACATAGTCAAGGACTTTTCAGCTTCCCATGCTCTGCCAGGTGCACAAGAAGCTGCGAGGGGGCACAGCCAGGACAGCTAACCCAACTGGCCAACGGGGTATTCCATACCATATGACATCATGCTCAGTATATAAGCTGGGGGGAGTTGGTTGGGGGGCAGCGATTGCTGCTCGGGGGCTGGCTGGGCATCGGTTGGTGGGTGGTGAGCAATTGGGACAATTGCATTGTCCATCACTTATTTTGTATATTCTATCATCATTGTCATCATTGTCATCATTTTCCCTTCCTTTTCTGTTCTGTTAAACTGTCTTTATCTCAATCCACAAATTTTACTTTTTTTCCGATTCTCTCTCCCATCCCACTGTGGGCGGGAAGTGAGCGAGCGGCTGTGTGGTGTTTAGCTGCCTGCTGGATTAAACCCCACACCACCTTTGTTTTCCTCCTATTCTCCTATATAATTCTTCAGATTGAGCAATGGTATCTTTGCCTTTTTATTTAAGAAACAAAATTCAATGGCTGCTTATATTAATGATATTTAGTGTGAATGTCACGCCAGCACAATACATACAGCAGCTGTTGGAACCCTCTCCAACTTCTGTGCTCGCCTCTCCTCGCAGTTTTGAAGTTGGAGATCCCCATTGGCTTTTTTTCCCCCCACTTTCTGTAATTGTGAAGTGGGAAATATGACACTAGCTGTGTCATCTGGCAGCTCAGAGAAATGACAGCGGGATCTAAACAGGTGATTTGACACATACGTTCACGAGCAGCTTACTGTCAAGGCTGAGTGTTTATCAGCTGCCTTTAAGTAACTAGCCCGGTCTGCCGTGAAGAAGAGTTAAAGTCTCAGGATCGGTTTTTCGGTGGTGAGATTGCTTGGGGAAATTTCTTGAGATCAGGAATACCTTAGATTTTTTGGCAAGTTTTTACTGAAATAATTTGTGGACTGTAAGCCCCTCCCCAGATGGAAGGACAACTGGGGATCTCCTAATTTCACTTGCAGGTGGGAATAAATAGTTATGTAGATGGGAATAAATAGTTATGTTCTAATTGAGGCATTTGGTGTATTTTACACATAGGGTAAGCTGGAGGATCGGAAGCCTCTGATGGTCTTGTTTGGAGACGTTGCCATGCACTACATTCTTTCTGCTGCCCAGTGAGTACCATCCTGCTGCTGTAATGTCACACAGAACTGCATACCAATGGCTTTGTAGATGTGATTAAAGGTATTGCTGCTTAACTGCAGGAAGCTGGGACTGGGTTAGGAGAGAACAAAACCACCATTTCTTTTGCAAAACTTGAAAAACTGCAAGTTTTTTCAAATCCCATAATTGAAGGACACGGTGTAAATATCACAGCTTCCCCAGCTTTCTCTTTTAGCCTGAAACTGATCAGGAGGGACTCTTTCATAGAGGCAATTTCAGAGCTTTTGAATGCCAATAAAGCAGTGCTTCTTGATAATAGCAAAGAAAATCCCACTGCAATAAAATCAAAATTGCTCTAGTCCTCTTTTTATCTACAAGATAGATAGCAACGTGCCTGTTACCTACAGCGTGAGTAACGGTGATCCTGTTTTTCCCCTTCCCCTCATTCCCAGGACAGCAGATGGAGAAGGCCTGATGGAGAAGCACTATGTTTTCTTGAAGAGACTTTGCCAAGTTTTGTGCGCATTGGGCAGCCAGCTATGTGCGTTGCTAGTAAGTCTCTACTAATACCAGCAGCAACCCTGGCAAGGCTAGTTTTTAGGGCTGGGGGTGAGGCAACTCTGAGATAAGGTAGGACCAGGGTTCTCTTTGCACGTTGGATAGCCGTAGAGTTCTCTCCATGCATTTGATAGAGGCAGAAAATGGCTCTGCTTGCAAGTGGGATAACTGTATCCTGCCAAGTCATAGGAATGTAGAATGGGGGGACCCTAACTGATTCCAGGCCTCTGCTGTCATCAAGAATCATCTCCTATAACCTCTGTAAAATGCTGAAGCTTTATCGAAAATTAGTCAAGTTTACTGCTATGCTGGAAGCCTTTTCATTTTCCCTATTAAAAATAACTCAAAGAGTATACCTGTTCGTTCTTCTACCAAGGTTCTCTCAAGCTGAAAGAAGAAACAGGTTTTGTTCCTGCTGTTCATCTTTCCGATGCTTTGTGTCAATGTTGAGATGAATGATACTTTGCATGCCATGCTGGCTGCTGAATTCTTGCTCCCTCCATTCAGCACAGTGCTTTTACAGTAAGGAAGGCAGGCCTGTTGAGAAATGCTGTTCGTGGGAAGACTGAAGCAGCCAGCGTGTGCAAGTGATAGAGCAGAGTAAATTCTCACAGGGAGGGAAAGAAAAAAAACCTTTTGAGAATTTATCCTTAAAAAGAACGGACAGCAAACAAAGAGTGTCTTACCACTTTCAGTGACTTCACTTGCTGTTAGGCAGTGGGAGCTGTTAGTCTGTAATGAAGTAATGAAATGGGGATTTGAGTCCTCTCATTCAGATTCACTCGAGAGAGGCAGCACCGGGCTGTACAGCTCCAGAACAGGGATCTTGAGGGCACCAGGTCATATAGTTAGTGAGGAGCAGCAAAACCTTGAATTTATGGCTCTGGGTAAAACTTATTTTCCTGACAAACTTCCCAGAAAGTTACTGATAAGAGATGCCCATATGTTAAATGCAGGAAACATTTGGAGGAATGGAAGTGAAGTCATCTGGGTGTATTTGCTTGTGAAATTCTGCAGTTGAGAATTGCATCCACCTCGGTACTGCTGGGTGGGCTTGACCCAACAGAAGTAAAATTGTGACTCATGCAGCAGCACCAGTGGTTATGAATTTGGTTTTAATGGAATTCCAGTGTCTGAGAAGTCACCCTTTTCTCTTGAATGAGGGTGGTGCTGTCTCCAGCACTCCCAGGCTGTCAGCAGAACTTGCTGCTACTCAGGCTGTACTGCTTTCAGAAAAAATCACAGTTGTTCAGTGTTTTTCTTTCTGCTCCTTTACAGTCTGTGGCCTTGGATGTAGCGCTCCTACTTTACCGAGAGACATACCACTTAATGAGCCCAGCGTGACATATAGTTAGTATTTTGTCTGAAATTGTTTGTCTTCCTAATAGGGCTCAGATTCTGATGTTGAAACGCCAACCAACTTTGGAAAATACCTTGACTCATTTTTAGCTTTCACAACCCATCCCAGCCAGGTATGTAAAGGGCTGAAAGTCTCGTGTATGTCTATGTAAGAATGTGTGAACGCATAATTAAACTAACCTATAGAAGACTGCAGAAAGCTGCCAAATACTGCTTTCCAGGCTCTCCATTTCAGCTGAAGACCTGGAAGGCAGAGTGGTTTCTCCTCCATTACCACTCCACTAGGAACAGTGCCTGACACAGAGGTGCTGAGTAGAAAGTGCAGAATTTGCAATCAGCCCTATTATTTACTTAAAGATTTTTGGCGTTCTGGAAGTTTGGGTTGAGCCTGCAAAGTGCCTTGGACTCAATCGAATAGTCAGTGTAACTTGCTATTGCTTTCTGATAGCAACTCTTAATGTTAGCAGTGGAGATTCCAGCGCTGAAATCCTTCTCTGTTCCCCTCTTTTCCCTCTTCTCCTCCCAGTTTCTGCGCTCTTCCACCCAGATCACGTGGGGAGCCCTCTTTCGGCATGAAGTTCTGTGTCGTGACCCCTTGTTGCTGGCTATGATTCCCAAGTATCTCCGTGCATCTATGACCAACCTAGTGAAGGTATGTGGGAACTGTGACCAGATAGATGTGAGAAGGTGCCTAGGTGAATATGGCCTGTAGATCGTGGGGGAGAAACTACATTTTTATTGTGTCTGCCACAGACACGATATCCAGGCCGCTGAGCAAACAGCTCGCTTTCAGCATTTAACAGTCTGTTCCTTGCCTTCAGTCTTCATCTCCTTGAAGCTGGTATTAGCTGTGATGGGTGACTTCTCTTCCTTCCTGACCTTGTCCGCTCTGTCTCCAGGTGGGCTTTCCCTCTAAAACAGACAGTGCTAGTTGTGAATACTCCCGCTTTGATTTTGACAGTGATGAGGACTTCAATGCCTTCTTCAACTGTAAGTTGCCATCACCCTGTGTGGAAGCGGTTGTCTGTATTTTTCCTCTTACTTTCAGTTCCTGGCTGAGCTTGTGGCCTACCATGTTGGATTGGCAGCTTCCATTTGTGTCTTGACTCTTTCAGCCTGGATCTTGGAGTAGAATTAATTTAGGATTTTCCTGTGGCAGCTCAGGCGTTTCATTTTACTTACTCTTTGATATTATTTTGCTTGCTGGCCAGGTCAGTGGCCTAGGAGAATTTGCTACCTAGCGTCAAAGAAAATGTGCCTCTTGGTCACCTAGAGGAGGAAATGAAACAGCCTGGAGTCCTGCTCAGGTTAGGAGAGGAAGGCAGCTTACAAAAGACGTTAAATGTCATTCCAGAAAGAAAATCTGTCTTGGCCCTGCTAAGAAGCTGCTGGTTCAGTACCAATAGCTAGAGTTGAGCAATTAAAATAGCCAAATTTAATCATGATCTTAAACCAGCAAATGGGGAACCCTGGGTATTAATAGGTTGTTTTTTTTTTTTCTTTCTTTTTGTATTTTACTTCCCAAAACCGAGATTGGTTCTCACTGGCTGGTATAGTTTGGTACTCACTTGGTGGCTGGGAGGATATACTTAATAAATTACTTAAAATCTTCAAACATAAGTGTAAAAAGTAAGAATGTAAGTGTTGCATTTTTTTCCTGCTTATTAGATAGTTTATATTTTTACTTATTGTAATAAATCTATTTGGGTGGAAATCAAAAAGAGTAGCTAAATGCATAAAGCCAGAATTTGAAGTAGTTTTAGGGAGTTAAATGATATTGAAGTTATTACATATACAAGAAAATAAAACTGATGTGAAACACAAAATAAAATTACTTGATAAAACAACTTTTTTAAACAGTGCAAGTTGCATCTGTAGTCAGCAGAGCTGATTCTTTTGTGTGGTCATGTACTGGAATATTTTGGAACAAAGGAAATTCCTGTTCTGTACTTTGCTTTTCATATCTTTGAAATTGAAAACAAGACTTCTTTGGGTTTTTTGAGTTCGCATTGGCTTGTCAGCCTAGAATCTGAACTGGGTTAAGTTGAATAATCTTGAAAAAGAGTGTTTAGCTGAAGGAAGTGGTAGTTATCTAATGCTGGTTTTCTGTCTAGTATCTCAAGGTGGTTTGTAAGCAGCAAACATGTATAGTTTGAAGAATTTTTTAAATTAAAAATAGAGGCTTAATTGTAGTAAATGTGGGTTTAGCGTCGATTTTCATAATTCATACTGCATTTTAATTGCAGTACTTTTATGTTAATCCATCATTTTTTCGTCCATTTAAATCACTTCCAAAAATTGCCCATCCTGTTACACCTAGTTTACTGATTGTATATCTGAGCTTATACACAGCTATTGCCAGAGCAACAGTCCGTAATGTTCCCAGGTCTGCAAAGCTGCAGGTGAGCTTTGGGGAAGGGAGCATTTGTAGCATCAGCTTGTTGCATGGTGTCTGATTTTCCACTGCAGCTTTCCGAGCCCAGCAAGGAGAGGTGATGAGGATGGCTTGTCGTCTGGACCCTCGAACTGGCTTCCAAATGGCTGGTGAATGGCTGAAGTACCAGCTCACAGCTCCTGTTGATACTGGACCCATGAACTGTAAGTTACCTGAAAAAAATAGGGATACAGGATTTGTTTTTTTAATTCAAGCCAAGAAAAAACTTCTTTGCCTTTTTTTTCTTTTTCTTTTTTTTAAGGGGGAGTCAAGACTCAACACTAGGCTTTCAGGCTTTTAAGGTCTTTGCAAGTTAAAAGCAAAATCAAATCAAACCCACCCCACCCCAAATTTAACCCTTTGCAGTCTATCTATGGAATAGCTAATGTAAAGTCTCTGGCTCCTCCTTTCCCTCCCGCAAATCTCTCTGCAAAACAGATGTAGCTGTCCCTCTGATACAATTTTACAATTATTTGGGCCTTGTTATCTCCGTAACATACTATTTTTGTCCAGGGAAGTTCTGCCTGTCTGGCAAATCCCTCTGTCAGTCACCTTGCTTTCCTCCTGTGAAGGAAGGCCACTTGGTGCTCTGCAAAGTCACACCGAGGGCAGTCTTGCTTGCAGTGCTGAGTCTCGGCATATGGTCTCCCTCATTTCCTCTTCCCTTCTGTGATTTGTTGGTGTTGCTCCCTATAGTATCTCAAAGGTCAGACTTACGTCTCAGGAGCCTTCACTTGAATGAGGCAAATTACACGGGAGTACTTAATTGCTCCCAGTGCATCCCTGCCAGGCATCTGCAGGGAGAGCTGTGTGACCAAAATACTTGTGAGTGCTAAGACGTTGCAGCGCGGGAGCTGATTATCAGCCTGGTGGTGTGCATGCGGGGAGGAGCATGGTGAGAGCTCCAGTGTTCTCTTCCTTTCAGCTAAGACAGGCGAAGGTCTCTGCTCCGTCTTCTCTCCATCCTTTGTGCAGTGGGATGCCATGACCTTCTTCTCAGAGAGCGTCATCAGCCAGATGTTTCGAACCCTGGATAAAGACGTATGTGTACCAGATGCTCTTGCCTGCTCTCCTGGGTTGACATGAGTGGGTTTTTTCAGCTATGTTGTCCTTGAAAAGTTCGTGGTAAGAGGTTACCTCCATGCAAAAACCCAGATTGTTTGGTGAGTGAGTCTCATGGGGAGTAGTGACCCTTCTTTAGATGGGACCAAACTCATACTGGCTTACTCTGTCAGGCATGTCTTGGTTCTGGACGCTATGCCATGAGAAGTCACAGGAGAGCGCTCAGGTGGCATGCTTTGACATAGTGCCTTGCTAGAGGAGAAGAGGACTGCTTACGTGGAAATTTCCTAAGTTTATTCTTTTTAATCATCCCCGGATTAGATTTTTTATTTTATTTTATTTTATTTTTAACTTTTAACTAAATGAAAGAAACTCATGCTCAAGAGAGTAGAAGATCAGAAGCAATTTCCCTCTGCTTTTTGTTCAGCATGCAAATCAGAAGGAAAGCATTTTTTTCTCAGTCTGATGTAGACTGACTTGATTTTCTTTTTATCAGGTTAGGCTGCTCATGCACTTTAGTTCATCATTCTAATCACAGTAAAATAATTATATGGGTTGGTATAGTTGGTTAAGCGTGGAATCTATTGGACAGAGCCAAGAGGAGAATTGGGAGCCAAACTGAGAGAGAGGAAAATTTCCTTTCCCAGAGGCGCAAGCCTCTCAATCAACAGATTGACATCTCAAGACTGTCCTAACAACAATGGCAATGCTGCTGTTCTTTTTCTCTCAGCAAGTGCACATAGCACACAGCTAAACTGAGGTTTCTACTGGTTTTCTTTCTGGTTTGAGAAGAGCTGTGTTCAGCTGAGAGGCCTGATATGATAGCAGCAGCTCATGGCCTAGCTCTAGGAGTTGTAGGATGTGTGCCACAGGCTGAAGTACTGAGTGTTGCCTCCTTTTTTCTTTCTTTCTGCTTTCCCTTTCCTGCCTCTGTAGGAAATCCCAGTGAATGATGGCATAGATCTGCTGCAACTTGTCCTTAATTTTGAAACAAAGGATCCTCTCATCCTGTCCTGTGTGCTAACCAATGTCTCTGCTCTCTTCCCATTTGTCACTTACCGACCAGAATACCTACCGCAAGTACTTTCCAAGGTAGGTACTTGCAGACCATGCTAAAATAAAGTAGGCTTTTTGTGGTGCAAGGCCCTTGTACTAAACTGCAGGAGTTAATCCTCTTGGTGTTACTGTCAGGGAAGGACTATCCTTTGTGTTAAAGACTGGAAAAACTGAGATTGAGTCTTGTTCAAGAAGAGACAATGTCAAATAACACAAATTTTGCAGTTCCTAGCCTTAAATCTTAACGTTAAGTGCACACTCTGGCCAGTAAACACCATGTCTTATTTCAAGGCCTCACGGTGCTGCTGATTCATCTGTCAACTTAGTCAAGGGTTCTTCACTGACTTTAATGAAATTACACCAAAGTCTTATGACCTATTCCTTGAGCTCAAAACACACATGAATGTTAGATATTAATAAATGACATGAGGTTTTGGATTTTTCCTCCCTTTTCTCACAGCTGTTTGCTTCAGTTACCTTTGAAGTTATAGAAGAAAGTAAGGTATGTCTGAATTATTCTCTGCTAATAAGATATAACAGTTGGATCAAATCATACTCTGTTTGAGAGCATGCTGAGTCTGAAGACTCCACTGTAGTAGGCTTCTCAAGTATAGTCCTGCTCCTGGAAAGGGCTCGGAAGTCTAGATATAACTGATCTGTTCTTGGTTGACATAGCCTAATAAGCTTTGGCTCCCAAACTTAGAAGGCCACAGGTGTGGTCTGAGGCCAGTGCACTTAGTCCCAAAGTCTATGTTGGCCTTCCTGAGAGTGAAATCCCTTCATTAGCTGTGGGTACTCTTCAGTGGTTGGTATATGTGGCTGTGAAGGATGGCTGTAAAGCTGCCGGCTATCTAGGGAGTGCTTGGAGTCTTGAAATAGTGAGTAAGATTCATGGCATCCTCTCTCCTTGAGCACAGCTTGTTCAAACATGGGCTTCTTGGGTTGACTGCTGCTCCAGAGGAAATTTGGTTGTTGTGTGATTGTTTGGGGTGGCGGGTGTGGAAATGCTTTTTTGATCTGTACTCAACAGTGCAGAAAACTGAATGTAATGCATTTGTCTCTTGAAGATACCCTGCATTTGTCTGAACTTTTGTTTTGTTGCATTGAAGTTTGTTATGTCTGTCCAGGCTCCTAGAACTCGAGCAGTGAAGAATGTGAGAAGGCATGCATGCTCCTCAATCATAAAGATGTGTCGGGATTACCCTCAGCTTGTCCTGGTATGTAAATTCAACTCTATCATGGAGAGTCTTGCCTCAATTTCAGCTGGATTTTGTGGGATCTTCAGCTTCCTTGGTTACGGCCTCTGCTTTTCTTCCAAGATTTTTTTCCTGCTGCACAAATGGCAAAGTGTTTTATTCCCTGCACCTCCCTTCTCCCCCACCCTTGCCCCCTGAAAAATTTTCTGCCTGAAGGGTTGAATTGTAAAGTGATGAGTTAAATGAAAAGGTGATGAGGTAAATGCAAAAGGGATGAGGAGGAGGATACAAGCAGCACTAGATTCATTTTATGGGAATATTTGCTGAATTTCCATTTTGTCACTTGTGGTGGTCTCAGTTGATTCCTTAGCTGAAGACGCTAGCAATGACTAATCTCCAGACTTTCTTCTGTTACTTCACAGAATGTCGAGCAAGAGGAGAGTATTTGTTTTCTGTATAGCTTGAGGAGACTAGAAAAAACAGATACGTTTAAAATCCATGAGCCAGTGTTTTGTTTGGTTTTGCTGAACTAAACAGCCTGCATGCAACATGCGTAGCTCTGAACTCCTTTCTTTAGTGGTGTTGGTGTGGAGTGGCTCTAGGATTATGGGAGCACCATAGGACATTGCTAGTTTAAACAAAGACATGTTTGAGGATGCTAATTGAGGTAATTTAGGGGTTCCAGTCTGCACTCTGCAATAGCTGCTAAGAACTAGTGGGTTTGTCTTTGTCCCGCACTACTGGTCCTTGAACTACAGCTGTCTCTTTCCCATGGCCAGCCAAACATCCTCACTGGAAGAGCCAAGGGCCCAGAGCTGCCCCAAAATATGTTCAGATGACTTTGCTGAAGGGAGTGATTGCTAATGCTTATACAAAGTTACAGGAAGACATGGTTGAGACTAGAGTGGGTAGGGAAGAAACTCAACCATTCCTGTGGAGATAGTGATAACCATATGAATTGTTATTAACCGAGTTGCGAGCAAAGAGATGGAAGAGTCCTAAGTCTGGCACTTGAGAGCCAAAGGAGCGAGGTACTTTCTCTGAGCAAATAAAAGAATCGGAACTATTTTGAGGTGTGACACTGCTGTAAGGGATATGACTGCCTAGGAGAGAGAGATTTCCTCTGCTTATTTCAGTCATTCTGGAGACTAAAGTAAACTGGATGCAGGATGATGACAGAGGTTAGGGAAAAAAAGAGGTTCTTTTAGATTGAACATTCAGAGAAACTTGAGACTGAGAAGGAGATGGCTATGTAGAGGAAAGGTAACTTAGACATGCTCCTCCAGCTGTTCTGCATAGAACAGTACACCCCACCTCTGCCTCCCCCAGTGGCCCTCCTGCACAACAAATGCATGATGCTCTTCCACTTGGATGTGTTTTCTAGCCAAACTTTGAGATGTTGTACAACCACGTGAAGCAGCTGCTCTCCAATGAGCTACTTCTGACGCAAATGGAGAAGTGTGCTCTTATGGAGGCCCTTGTCCTCATCAGCAACCAGTTCAAGGACTATGAGCGGCAGAAAGCTTTCCTGGAGGAGCTCATGGCTCCTGTTGCTGGCTTATGGCTCTCCCCAGAGATGCAGAGGTATGGATCATTTTTCTGAGCTTTGAGCTGGAGGTGTTGCAGAAGTAATGTCGTGCCCAATAAGGGAACACACAAACCAAATGAGGGTGGTGGGGTGCCTCGTGACCTCCTGTGCTCTGGGCAGTCATAGTGGTAATAGCTCTCCTGCAGTTCAGAAACTGCCAACTGAGTCTAAATGCTGTTTGTTGAAAATTGCTAGGTAAGAGTTGTTTAAGGTGTTAGAGGAACACTTCCCAGCATGCTCAAAGCATTTGCAGAAAATGAGAAATAAAAGATGTCTTTGCTCATCTCCAGGAGAAGCTAGGAAGCTGAGCTCTCCTTACTAAAGCTGAGGTGTCCTGCAGCCCTGGGCAGCATGCACAAGAGTTTTCCCAGCAGGGCTGTCTTCAGAAGAGATTCATTAGGTCCCCGTGGCCCAAGAGAACTGGAGACGTTTGGAGAGTGTGCATGTCTCTGGTGCTTTTTATCATGTTCCCATGTACAGTGTGGAGCACTAGCTAGTCTCTCTAGCCTGCTCTGTATTTGTTAACATGTTTATTGCCAGTGCAAAGCTCCGCTCAAATTCCCTGGTACAAACAATAATCCCCGTTGCTGTCTTTTGCTGCTGCCAGAGTCCTCTCGGATCCTGAAGCCTTTATCTCATACGTGGGTGCAGACAACAAAATTGCCGATCCAGTCGTGGAAGAGCCTAGTGGCCTGATCCGCTCTAGAGTGAGTATCATTACCAGGAGAGGTGTAATCCTTAGTGAGATGGGACTTGCCTCCTTCCATCCCCCATTTCTGTTGTGGTTACACACAAGATCTCTCCTGATCATCTACTTCTTTAGGGTGCAGATCAGTAGGTTTTTCAGACTGCAGAATAACAGGCTCGGTTTTGCCTCTTTAAGCTACGGTAATGAGCATGTAGGCCATGCAAAACCAGATTTTTCAGCAGAGTGAAGCACACTATTCCTTACTCTTCGTGTAGCAGAGTTTGGTTTTGGAGAAGCAATTGTTTTACATGATTTTTGGAAATATGGTGCAGTGAATTATGCTTTTTGAGCCAGGCAGTATGGAAAGCATCGTGCTGAGACTGCAGCATGGAATATAATTAAAATTTACCCAAGGAGATTCGTGTTGAGTTGTTAGTGAAATGTCTTCACTTCTTGGGCAGACTGCAAATGGAGTTGCTATATTTAGGTCTGTGGAAGACACTGAAATGCAGTCCACAGGGCTGTGCTTGTGATTTGGGGCTAATGCAGTTTGACCACTGTGTCATCACAGATCTCTATATGCATCCCAGCACATAAAGGAGATGAGGAACTGATGGTGTAGACCCTTCCTTTTAGAGGGCAACCTACCAGGTTGCTTGCATGCTCATGAGACCGTATGCATCAATGCTTTGTCTAATAGCGAGTTCCTACGCCATCCTGCCATGGCCAAGGATCACTGAAGGTGATGGAATGTAGCATGATCGTTTGCTGCATTTTCCTGGCAGCAAACCCGCCAGAGTTTGTTCCTATCACCAGATTAGGCTTATTGTAGAGCGTTCCCTTTGAGATGGGTCGATGATGTTTTTTTCTGAAAACCTATTTATTCGGGTTGTGCTCTGGCTAAGAAACAGTCTCTCCACATCTCTTGCTGCAGATAAGCTTTTGCGTGTACACCATTCTGGGAGTTGTGAAACGAGCTCGTTGGCCTGCTGCTACAGAAGAGGCGAAAGCTGGAGGATTCTTGGTGGGATACATGCCCAGTGGAAGTCCAATCTACCGTAATCCCTGCACTGAGCAGGTCCTGAAGCTTCTTGACAATTTACTTGCTCTTATAAGGTGGGTCAAGTTGACTTGAGATCATTTATGTTGACTTCAGAATCTCTGAAAGCCAAACTGTGATAAATACGTGGAATGCTCAGAGCATGTTCTCCCAGTGAAACCAGCGGGAACACAGGCTGGTGCAGGTGCCCAAGTACTGTTCCTGACTGTTCACAGTGGGGAATGGCACTGGGGGAACTGGAGCCTTCTGAATGTTCATTGGCCTGGCCTACAAGAGTCCATCAAAGCCAATGGGAGCTTGGGCTGGGGTTGCCTCCCCCACCTCCACTGCTATAAATCTGCCACCCAGTTAATCGTTTCTCGACTAACATCTCTGCTCTGCCCTCAGCCCCTATAAGGCCACCTCTCCAGTCACCACCAGGGCAGTCCCAGCTCTCATCGCATCCTGTTTGCATTGTTCTCTCTTCAGTGTTAAATTAAGCTGGTTTTGCTGAACATGAACGCCAGCCTCCTGAAGCACTGTCTGCTATTGAAATCAGTGGATGCATACTCTCAGGCTGTTGCTACCTTGCAGTGCCTCTCTGCACGTCACTGGTGTTGTGTACATCTAGGGCAGCCAGAGGAGGGAGCAAGAGAAGGCAGAAAAGGGGAATCCTGAATAACACAGTTCCCAGAATTATAAAGGAGGAATCTGTCTCAGGCTAACTGCTGACACTGGGATTTTGTCAGGCTTACGGGGCAATTTTGTGAGATAATGCTACATGTTATGTACTTGAAAACTTGAGGCTCTGTCCTTGGCAGGAGCCTGTTGGGAAAGAACATTGTCAGATCCACTTAGACTTTTCAGCTCCCAGGTCTGTGAGGAAAGGGGCCCTGTTACTCAAGCTCCGTCTAATCGGGTATGTTTGGTAGTCACTGAGCCCAGGACTCTGTTGCTTCCGGTGAAAAGCAACATGCTAGACTGGTAGCACAAGCACATGCTGTCTTGGCCCACCCTAGCAGTGCTTCTCGTTGCAAAGCACTGTGTAGCACAGCAGGTGGTACTTCAGCCAGTGAGCAGGGTTGAACCATCTTGTTATGGCTGTGCAGCTGTGCTTGAAGTGTTTTTTGCCTTTTGTCCTGGAAGGCTGAAGATCCTATCGATGAGCTTTTGGGATAGGTTGGGTAGAGTAGAGTTGCCCGAGTAGAGGTAGCCTCCTGCCATTTCTTCCAGAGCCTGGAGCATGCTCTGTATTGTGGGAGACCAACTAAACCAGTGCCCAAGGTCTGAACAGGCTGCAACGGACAGACTTTGCTTGTGCAATCACTGTTCTTGCCAGAACTTATGCATTACTAAAAACATTTGGGATCTCTGTTTCAACAAGCTTAGGAAACTGTTGTCAAACTCTATCGCTACCTGTAAAGAAGCAGAAATTCTGTGCCTGCTTGTTTACCACCTCCAGGAAAATACATGAGCTATGTTCTATTGCCAGTGCTTCCCCATCTACATAAAGGAAGAGGCTCCCTGGCTGTTTTTTGAGATAATGCATCTGTATTGTTTGAGCATCTCCCCTGCAGACCAAAATCTTTTCTGAGCACATGGTAGTAACATATATGGAGCAGCCTGTACTTCACTCAGAGCTATCCAGGCTTTTCTTAAGGCTGGATGCTCCAACAAGAATGAATGATGTATTAAGAGCAGTAGATCCTCCACTTCATACCTTTCCTGGCTGCTGCTGGATATAGCGGCCTCTTTGTGTGACAACTGCAAGCTCATAGTTGTTCAGTGCAAATGTTGATAATACTTATGTCTTTCTGGAGAAGTTGGAGCTTGTGCTATGGAGCTTCTGGTGTGGTTTTTGCTGGCTTTGAGTGCCTTTTCCATGTATTGCTTCCTCAGGCCCTCTTTAATATGGATTACACAAGAGAATATGGAATCTGTAGCAGCCTGTCAGCAGGCAGGAAGTAAGGGATATGAGGAAGGCTGGCTGGCAGGAAGGCTGCCTGTGTTGAGGATGCCTTCAGGAACATAGTTGTATTGCTACTTGGGGATGGATGCTTCTTTTAGCTCTGTGCCATTAGGCAGCTTTCTGTGGGGATAAGCAAGGTCCAGTGTTGCTCATGTGCTTATGCAGGAAGCAGACATGGAAGTCCTCACAGATTGTGTTGGTTACTGTGTGGGCAGATCTGCAAGTAGCAGCAGCACGGATCCTACTGAGCAGCTGAATTGAACACCAAGTCAGGCACCAGGATGCAAAAAAAGGGCATTTTGCAGGCTGAGCAGTTGGGTCTGCTGCTCTCTGGATGTTGTGTGATGTTCTTCTCCTGTGTTTGCAGACAGAAGCAGTGAAAGTTGCTAAGCTATTGGGTTTTTGCCGGGGTAAGTAGCTGGAAGGTAGGTCATGGATGAGACCAAAGAAGAATGAGACAAGAGGAATGAGAGGGAGTCCAGGTAACAAGGAAAAATAAGGTAGTCTTCAGTGGCGTAGACGGTGTGGTGTTTTCCCTGCCAGCCTATTTTGTCTCTGTCTTGGTAGCTGTATTTACTGAATGATTTTGAGGTTGCTTTGTTAATCGCTGCTTGCAGCTTTTTGAGTGATGATTCTCCTGTTCTCTGTGGTACCTCATTTCATCTAGGTGCTTTCTATCTTCTGGCTTAAATTGTTCTCTCCTGAATTTAAACCCAAATCACGATCTCCAGCCACCTTTAGATAAAGGCGCATTTCTGGAGTCAGTAACTGCATGAACTAATTGGCGCGGCACCTTTATTGTGCTGGGATTTGCTCATGTTTTGTTACAAATGGACTGGTCAGGCTCAGCAAATGTGTTGCATGGACAAAGGCTTTTTTGGAACTCCTCTTGATGAGATGCTGTCATTACCAAGGCATTAATGCTGGTGAAAGAATTGTTGGATAGACGTGGATGCTGTAGGCATTTTCAGTGTAGACGGCTCCAGCTTTAGATCAAGATTCTTCAAGCACGGGCTGTCCTAAAGGACTCATCTTTTGGCCTTCAAGCCCATCTCTCTAGGCATTACTCTTTCCAGCAGAGCTGTGACCATTGCTGAAAATACACTCCCCTAAGTCCTGCCATATCCTTTGCTTGTGTTTTCTAAAGCATAAATGTCTCTTGAATTTTGTTTTTCCATGTTCTCCTGTGTGTGGGATGCCCAGGAGTGCTGCTCACTGCTGAGCATCTCAGCTGGAACATGCCTAGGGGCTACATCTTCATCATGTTTGAGGGCTGTTGGATGCTTCTTTAACTCCCATGGGAGCAGCTGATTAGCCATTTTCTCTCTGTTACCACTGGGACCTTGCTCAAGTATTAATTAAGGGAGATCGGCCTGTGAGTGAACATCTGCCCTCCCAACTGTCAAACCTGAGAAAATGCTTCAAGGACTCTGAAACAACTAAGGACCAGCTTCAGGATGTGACTGTCTGACCCATCCTGCTGGGGTTAGAGCAGTGGGATTTCAAGGTTCACTCCCGCAATTCCACAGTCCTTGGGTTCGCCCCACTGCCCTTCTGCCCAGCATGAGGCAAAGCCAACATTGGCATGAAGCAGGCAGGAGACATACAAGAGGAGATGATTTTAGTAGCTAGGTTTCAGGATAGCCTCAAGCAGAAATACATAGTTTTTTGAGTTAGTGGAACAGCATTATTGAAACCTTTGTGGAGGCTGGGCTGCTCCCTAGCCCCTCTTGGGAAAGTAAAACCAGCTTGTGCCCCCTTTGAGGCCTGTTGCATGGTGTTAGATCCAGCCCAGAATGAGAGTATGAGTCATTAAGAAGTCATTTGTGTAGCTCTTTCTTATGAAACTTACATACTTGCCTTCCTCACTTGCAGTGAGCAGGGAAGTATTTAACACTTGCAGAGAGAAATGGGATAGTTGTCATTTGGGAGCTAACTCAGGCTCTCTGCAAACTCAGGCAGATGTCACTGCATCGGGGTTGCCAGGATTGTGAACAGAGACCCTAAAAAAAAAAAAAAAAAAAATTAACAAAATCATTAAGACATGAGTGAAAGCTGAGACTCTGGAGACAATACTGAAGTCTGTCTGCACTCCCTTCCCCCAGCCATTCCCATGTACCCCCCTGCTTTGGGAAACGCTGCTCTAGGGGGAGATACTGAGTTGCCCTTGATCACCTCTAGCAGCAGGTACAATGGCATTGCAGTTTTGGAGGAGGCTGCAGGATTTGTGCTGTGTGCAGCTGGCGACACCCAGAGTGGAGGTCTGAGGTCTCAAAGGAGAGAGGTAGGTGAGAGAGACACCCCCTGCTGAGTCCAGCTCTGAGTGTCAGTACCCTGGCTAAGAGGGGACCCTTTTTGGCCTGGATGGCAAGAACCAGCCACCCGTGGCTGAATTGGTGTCCCTCGCGGAGAGCTTACTTGGCCACCTCCTGATGATGCGGAATTGTTCCCAGCTGGATGTGTTGTCCAGGGGGCATGTGTGTCTGCCACGAGTAACATCTCATCAGACTGATGTTCTCCCTAGAGTCCCTCCAATGCCACCTGCCATTCTGGGGACTGTGACCCATCCCTGGGGGGCAGTGTGTGTATTTTGGAGCTGAAACAGCCCCTCCCTCTGCAGGGGCCTTAGGTGCAGAAGATCTTTTGAGATTACAGAATCCGTGTCTTGTCAGTTTTTAAAACACATTCTCTGATCCCTTTGGCCAAGCTAATAAGCTGTTGCCAGCATCGGCTGGAGAATTGCCGGGAGTTTTTACTGCCAGTGCTTGTAAGGGGTGGGGTGGACTGAAATAAGTGGAAGGGGCAGCCAGGAAGATTCAGGACATGAGGTGGAGTCACTCCATGTCTCTGTCGGGTCAGCTTCCCCAATATTTTTGCAGGTGGGGAAGGGGGATCCCATGCACACGTGCTTGGTCTCGCCTTCCTCATCATCTGCCTCAGAGGAGCTGTTCACAAGCTGAAGGAGAGGATCCCACTGTCAAGGGCAAAAGGGGTTGAGCCACATGAGTATAAACCAAGTGCTCTTCTGTTTCAGGACTCACAACAATCTCTACATGCCAGAGATGGTGGCTAGGCTGGGGGAAACGTTTGCAAAGGCCTTAGACATGCTGGATGTGGAGAAGAATGCCATCCTAGGTAAGGAACTTCTCTTCAAGAGGAATGTGTGGGCAGATTCTCAGAGGTATTTGAGGTAGTGGACCATCAATAGCAGTGGAAGTGAAGAGGGGCTGGAGAGCCAGCTTCTTCATAGTATTCGCAGCTTAGCTATGATTTTAACCTGCTGAAATGAAGAAGTTAAATAAGTTACTGGTCTCAGACAAATTGGTTTCTTCTGCATGAAATGAAGGGTACCCTACCAAACTGCTTATCCCACCTGGGCGGTGCTCTCTGCAACATGGCATTTCAGGCTGGAGAGACTGGGGGTGCTGTAATTGTCTGCCTTTGAGCAGAATTAGTGCTCAGCAGGATCCCTGAGTGCTGGTGCAGAGACCTGTCCTGGAGGGCAAGAGCCAAGTCCTGCAGTATGGCCCTGTCATTTGTTTCCAGCCAGTGTATTAGAAAGAGGCTTTTGGAACCATCTTAAAACAGGTTTGAGCTTGTGAACACAGAAGCCTTTCCAGCCAAGCAGAAGTGGGTGGCCTTGCGGATAAGTGTGGACCATGACTCTGGACATTGGGGTTTAATTTCAGGTTCTGACAGACAGTGAAATATTTCGGGGAAGTTGCTTTGTCTTTCTTATCTCTATTTCCTATCTGTAAAATGAGGACATGCTTTCTTTGCCTCTTCTCTGTGAACTATAAACTCTCTGTCTGTGAACCGCTGCACATAAAGCAGCAGGGCCTTGATCTCTGCTCTAAACTTTTTAATATCATAGTTCAGCAGTAGCTCATGTCCTGACAGAGGTGAATACAAACCTGAAGGGATGGGCTATTAGAGGAGATGCACAACTGTCAGCTTTGCTTCTGACTGGGTTCTGATAGCTCCAGTAAGTTTTGCCTTGGAGAAATGAGGGGGCTATAACAACCTTAGTGGGAACACCTCTGCTCTGGGTACAACCGACCTGAACTTGGCTGACCTCTGAGGGGAGGCTCTGCCCCAGGGTTGCTGCACCTCTTCCCATTTGGCTGCATGTTGATCTTGCCAAGCACTTCCCTCACTGCCATCAGGCTAGCTGGGGCCTGCCCAGCACATTCTGAGGGTGCACTGTGCTCTCTCATTAATCTAGCTGAAGCTTATTCTTTCCCACAGGTCTCCCTCAGCCTCTGCTGGAGCTTTATGACTCTCCTGTTTACAAAACGGTCTTAGAAAGGATGCAGGGCTTCTTTTGTACCCTCTACGACAACTGGTAAGAGCACCAGATATCACCCATACAATCCAACATTGTGCAGCTGGAGCAGTAGGCTATTGCTGGGTGCTGACCTCTTCTAGAGTTAGACTTTTCATGTGAGCTGTATCCTATAATATCCAAGTACGAGTTGCAGTGGTGAACTATACTCAGTGGTTGTAACCTACCACATATACATGGAACACAGTTGCTGGAAAAAGTACCTCAAAATGTGGATCTGCTTTTAGGTCTTCTGCAGTTAGGTAGTCGGATTGGAGCACTTATCTTATATCCTGACCTAGTTTGTCTCTCTGCCACTTCTAATTGTGTGTTAGGATACATCAGCACTTGAAACTGCATTTTAGTGCTTAAATGCTTAATTCATTGTCCCTCTGCAGGTATCCCAGAAAAAAAGAGATACTGTGCTAAAATTCCTCTATAGTATTTGTTTAAGAACATGGCAACTATCTAATCTCAAGATGATAGTACTTGCAGCTGTTGCAGGCCAGAGGCATGGTACCTCTTATCTAGCAGAGTTGCAACTAACTTTGTTTTTTGTTGAAGTTTCCACATCCTGGGAAATGCAGGCCCCTCCATGCAACAGGATTTCTATACCGTTGAGGGTCTTGCCACCCATCTCCTCAGCTCAGCTTTCATCAACCTCAACAACATTCCTGATTACAGACTGCGTCCCATGCTCCGTATCCTTCCATCACTGTCTCAGGCCAGCTAGGGAGGCTTTGAGCATGTAAATTGAAAACCTAGTGGCTTCCTAGCATTGTTTTCAGTACGGCCAACCAAAGAAGGGTGATTGAGGAGGTAAACAGGGATACACCTGGTGTGGATGAGGTGTGAGCCTAGGAGGGCATGAGCAGAAACAGCACTGCATGGGGTCAGAGAGAAAAAATGCAAAGGATTTGTGTAATCCTGGAGGCATCACGAGAGGTGGGTAGTGCCTTCCTGTGGAGCAAGGGGGATTGAATAGTGTAGGAGCTTGGCAGTAGGGTGTCTGAGTAGACTCCGTGCTTGTGTGGGAGACCATCTGGGGTTCCCAGCCCACTTTCTAGGGCTGGGCATTCAGTCTGACAGCTAGGAAATGGGCGCTAAGCACCCTCAGCTTTCTCAGCGGAACTGTCAGGGGAAGAGGCTGAATACCTCATGCTCTTGCTGTGTAGAGATGCCACTTGTTAATTCAGGGCTGTGAGAAGATGGGCTTCAAGGTGTCTGTCATTTGGCCTCCCAGTGGAATGGGCTGGTTTGGGTGATGTGCTGCAGTCTCCCTAGCAGCTGGCTGTATGTGCTGGGTTTCTTCCTTAACTGGTCTGTGCAGGTGTGTTTGTGAAGCCCTTGGTACTCTCCTGCCCTTCAGAATACTATGAAACCCTTGTCTGCCCCATGCTGGGACCACTCTTTACCTATCTGCACGTGGTAAGAAAACAGCTTGTTTGATGCCTGTTCCTTGGCAGCCCAGACTCCTTGTAGCAGCTGGCAGCAACGTGTGAGAACGTCTGTCTCTCCAAAGCCAGCAGAGACAAGGGCAGAGCCTCGATGCTTAATGATTTTGATGCTCTTCAGGGGATATGTTGCTCTTGAGATGTGTTGAACCCTGCCTGTTGCACAGCACCCCTTGCTGTGAATTCAAACCTGTGGATATCAGCTCCTCAACCTTCAGCCCTGACAATTTTTGCGGGTTTTTTTTTTGCCTGTGTCCCCTCATTTTCCTGACAGCTCACTCAGATTCCTACAGCCAGCACAGCCGCAGCATCTTCAGCACAGCTGGTAGCAGTTCTTGTCCCATTCAAAATGGGGCTTGGCATGAGAGCTGTGTTTAAAGCCCTTGTGCTTCTATCAGCGGCTATTACTTGGGCCTCTGCGTTGTGTCCAGCACAGCTCCTTAGGAAGGTACTGAATCTTCCCTTTTGTCTTGAACAGAGGTTGTCTCAGAAATGGCAGGTGATCAACCAGCGAAGCATGCTCTGGTAAGCTTTCACCCCTTGATATGAGTACCGAAAGGGGGAAATGGGAAGTGGGATGGAGCATTGGCCCTTTGCCCAGGGAACAGCCCTGCCGGCAGAGGGCTGGAAAACACTGTGTTTACCCTGATGGTGACTCACTCCATGTGGGCGGGCAGAGGGGATACTTGAAGACATTGGCTCCCTTCACACTAAAACCTGTTCTCCTCAGTGAGGATGATGCTGTAGATGACAACCCTGAGTCTCAGGAGATGCTTGAGGAACAGCTGGTCAGGCTACTGACCCGAGAAGTCATGGATCTGATCAGTAAGTGAAATCAAGCTAGGTCCCTGGGACATTTGGGAAGTTTGCTCTGGAGAGGACAATAGCAATTTCCAATGTGCAGTAAAACTTAATTATAATGACCAGTAGTATTTAACGTAATTCTTAGAAGCTAGATGTGACACAGTTAACTCTGCCAAAATCTTAGCTAAAACCTAGTAAGAGATCAATGAAAAACTTTCAGAAGAGAGTTTTCTTTCTTTCATTTAGGGCTCCATGTTTTTGGCACTGTCCCTGTAGCAGTCCAGTCCTCCTTTGGAATCTGGGTTCTCCCTTTCTGTGCCCTGGAGCCCGGTATGGGACATTGATTTGGTCAACCTGAGTGTAGAGCAGTTTTGTTGCTGGCAATTGCCATGTCTCTAGCCAGACAGAAGGGAAGAGTCCCTCCCCCCCAGGCAATCTCCTTTGTGTTCCCTTTCTCCAACACTGTTTTTGCCAGTGTGGCTTTGAGCAGAGGGGCTGGGAAAATTGACTCTGCTTGGAGATTACAGGTCCTCAACCTTGTATCTCTTCACTTGATCTGCCTTAAGATGCTGCTCTTCTCAGGTTATAGGCTTCAAATGGTTTTGCATGTTCCTGGTTCTCAGTAGTTTGAAGCAGCCACTGTGCAGCTGGTTCCACTATGGGAGGGTGCTGTGGGTGGGGTGTTTCAGCCTTCCAGGTAGTGCAGTATCTGGCTTTTATACTGGGCTTTCAGATTCTTCAGATACCGTGTAAGAGCTGGGGGAGCCTAAAGCAGCTGTGAGCCCATCAGAGTCTGTAGGATAATCTCTGCATGTTCTGAAGTAGCATCTTCCCTTTTCTGCTCCTCTGACCTGCAACTGTTTTTGCAGCTGTTTGCTGTGTTTCTAAGAAAGGTGTTGAGCATAACGCTACTGCTGCTGTAGACGGAGACGGTGAGTAAATGCCCACCTTTGCCTTTCCTCCCCTTGGTGCGTGCAAGCACTTTTTCCATTTCTTCATGCATTTCTTGAGGGAGAGGCTGGCCTGTTGCTGGAAGTTCTGTGTTCTGAGGGGTATACGTTTGGTAAGAAGCCTTCAGCTCAGTCCTGCCCAATGTGTCTGGGGGCCACAGAAAAACCTGGTCTAGCCTAGGAACAAATGTACCTTAGGGTTCACAGGTAGCATGTTGGAGCAGCTGATTCTTAAGGTACCAAGAAGAAGGCCGAGGAGAAGAGGAGGATGTGCACAGTCTTCCCAAGAGCTGGAGGTAGCTAGTTGGGTGCCCTTTGTGCCTCACAAAGGGTGGGTGCTTTCTGCTTGGAGAGAAACATTCTGGCAAGCTGTGCCAGCATACTGATTCAGTGTGCTGTCCCCTGGTTCCCAGCTTAGTTCTCACTGTGCCTCCTTGTGTCTCCCTCAGTCCTCGGGAGGCTGCGTTCACAGTGCTGCCTTTTCTCTGCTCTGCAGATGATGAGGCGATGGCCACGGAGGTGACTCCCCCTGCCAGCGCAGAGCTCACCGAGCTCGGCAAGTGTCTGATGAAGCAGGAGGTAAGAGCGCATGCTCTGACTTCCACCATCCTTCCTCTGTACTCTTTGTCACGCTTGTCTGTGGTGCAGCCAGATGCTGCTACAGAGATCTAGGCTGCTGGAGCATTCCCTAGCATGAGAATCTTCTCTCGGGAACATATGTGGTTTTTAAGAGTCTTGTTAATGATTGCAGAAGCCACAAAGCAAATGGGGGTTGGGATCCAGTATAACATGCAGCTACAGTTTCAGCCCTTCTGTGGGCAAGGCCCTGTGCATTCAGCCCCCAGGGTGCTCCCTGGCTCTGCCTCCATCCTGGGCTCCAGCCTTCATGAGGAAGAACTTCACCCAGCAGCTCTTTTTTTCTGTAAAATCTGCCAGATCTGGCACAGGAGCCGAAGTGTTAACACAACCCACTGTGCAAAGCACCTTCATCCTAATACCTTTGTACTCCTCCTCTCCTGTGGACACCTCAGAAGCTCTTGCAGAAGCTTTTGCAGTGACTTGAGAATAGCAGCTGATGGGAGTCCATGGGTGCTCCAGGGCCTTTCCAGGGGAGATGAAGAGGGCAGGTTTGCTTGACGTGGTTCCTCACGGCTGTGATGGTGCACACTGGGTGCCTTTGAGCACCTTCAGCTGGAGCAACAGCAGCAGCACGCAGGATTCTCAGAAGATAGCCCCAAGGAGCTCCTGCAGAGTTCCTGGATTGCTTCCCTTCAGATTTGAACCCTGGAGGCGGGAAATCATTCCTCTGACTGGTTTCCCTCTCTGACTCCTTTTCAGGATATTTGCACTGCGCTGCTGATCACTGCCTACACATCCCTCTCCTGGAAGGACACCTTGTCCTGCCAAAGAACCACAACACAGCTTTGCTGGCCGCTGCTCAAACAGGTACCTCTGGGAAGAAGGAGGGATTAGTTCTGGCAGGGTTGAGAGGGGAAGCTCTGAATGTAGTGAGAAGCGTGGCTGCTTCACCGCTGGGCACCTTCTCCCTCGGGAAGACCAAGCTGCTGCAGAAAGGCAGTCATGTATCAGCATCCTGCTTCCGTGCTGACAGTGCTTCTTCCCCAGGTGCTTCCAGGAAACCTCCTGCCCGATGCCGTGTCCTGGTTTTTCACAAGTGTGCTGAAGGGCTTACAGACACACGGGCAGCACGATGGCTGCATGGCAGCTCTTGTCCACCTGGCTTTCCAGATCTACGAGGCCTTGGTGAGAAACTCTCCTCTTTGTCCAGATGCCAGGTTGGCTGGGGAGTGGTGGAAAACTAATCCCATGCCCACTTGGGTAGGGGCAGAGGAGCTAATGGCCCCCCAAGGAGGGCAGGGCTGCTCCTCTAGCAGAGCTGTGTTAACCATACTTCTCCCTGCAGCGCCCTCGCTACGCTGAGCTGAAGGCAGTGATGGAGCAGATCCCAGACATCCAGAGGGACTCTTTGGAGCAGTTTGATTCAAAGCTTCTCAACCCAACGCTGCAGAAGGTGGCAGACAAGCGCCGGAAGGATCATTTCAAGCGCCTCATCACAGGTTGCATCGGGGTAGGTGATATCCTGGAGGAAAATGAACCTGTATCATTTCATGCCCATACCCTGCAGAAGTGACGGGGCAGCCACTCTGCCTGCCTCTCCCCAACCACCCCCCTTCCCAGCCAGGAAGCTGTTGCAGCATATTGTCTCTCTTCAACCTGGAGGTACAGCGGGGATGGCAGCACAGACTGAGCAGCCCCTCGAGCAATGACCTCTCACTGAGAGGGAAGGGCTAGCTTGCACAGGGGTGCCCGGGCGAACAGGGTGTTAAAATGTTTGAACAAAGCTGCTAGGTGGGTGCTGGGCTTTTGTGAGGGTGGTGGCATTGGAGTCTGGTACATTGAGTTAAAAGCTGGGGACCTGGTGCACTGGTGGTTATCTCGGTGCCCTGGCACTTGGGAAGGACCAGGCCTGAGATTCCCCAAAATGCAAGCAGGGGGTTTGGGCCTAGGGATTGCTCAGAATCTGGGGTCTGCCTCTGATCTGCAAGCAGGCTGCCCCTGAGTTAACTGGGGCTATGCAGGCAGTAATGACTCATGCCTGCTTGTCTGTCCTCTGCAGAAGCCCCTCGGGGAGCAGTTCCGCAAGGAGGTTCACATCCGGAACCTCCCATCTCTATTCAAAAAGGTGAAGCCATCACTGGAGACGGATGTGCTAGAAAATGAGGATGGAGAGGGCCTGACTGCACTCTTTGAGCCCTGAGCCTGGGATGCTGCAACCATCTCCTCCCCTACCTTATATTTTGTCTCTCCTCATAGTAAGCACATTAGATTCTCCTTGTCATCACCTCCACAAGCGTTCGTCTGAATAAAGCCCCTTACAGGTCCTGTCCCGTTCTCCCTACGCTGGGATGGGGCCTGCGGTGGCATTTGAACCAGGCTATTAAGCTTTCCCTGATTCCTTCCCGTCCCCTCCATTGGATGAGCATCTTTGGACCTCTGCTTCTCTGCAAGGTGGGAGCTGAGCCCATAGACTCTGTTAGGTAAAGCCTGGTCATCCTGTAGCCTTGGGTTACTCTTGCTCCACTTCTTCATCCTTTGGGGTTTAGGATTAATGCAAAAGACAGAGTAGTGCACCATGTGAAAAGGGGCTACCTTAATCTTCCTCTGGGTGCTAGTAGCCAGGCTTTGTAGGGAACACATCAGACACTCCTGTCATGCCTATCAGCACTTGTCCCTAACGGACTGGTACTCTGATGAATCCGTTTCCCTCCAGGATGCTGAGCCTTGGGCTGAGGGCTGTGTGCCAGTAAGCCTAGCAGTGCTCTAGGATCTCCCTCGAGATCAGCCTTTCTAAGGTGCAGCTGCTCTCTAGGAGGAGGCAGACACTGTCATATATATACATATATATGTGTATATATATGATCATACAGCTTGTTCTACCCAGAGCCAAATGGAAGGCATTTACTTTGTGCCAGCCTTTCTTGGACATCTCTCAGGGGGAGCAGGACAGACGTTTTTTTTTTTTTGCTACTATTTTTCCTTTTTACCATGCCCTATAGACTAGAACATGGCCAGTGCAGGGTACACAAAATCTGGACCAATATCTGAAGCACCTGCAAACCAAAAGGGATCTTCTCACCCTGTTGCTGTGGAGGTGACAGTAGCCCGTGTTTTTATCCAGTTTGGTACTTCTCAGAGAACTGTGTGGTGGGGCAGGAAGGGTGGGGTTTATACTGCAGTTTACAGGGGGGGAGCCAGATCAGAAACTGGGTTTTAGATGAGGTGGGACTCTATCAAACCACTCCAGTCTGCAAAGCTGGTTCTTCTTACATGATAAATGGTTCACTCGATCTATCCTAGTGTTAGGACAGGAGCTGGGAGGGTCTGTCCAGAGCTAGTTGGCAGTTTTGCCATCTGGGAGACAGAACAAGTAATAAACTGTGGCAGGCGGAGAAGGTGGTGTTGGGAGGGGTGGGAGCGCAGAAAAGAAGAGCAGGCCTTGGGAATCCACTCACCCTCCTGCCCCTGCTGTTCCACCAGCACCCTCCACTTTCCTCCTGGCCTCAAACTTTTTTAACCTCTGAGTTAACATGGCTCCTGGCTCTAGCACAGGCTGGGGGTATTTATTGTGTTGTGATATTTTTAACATTCTGTGACTTCATGCTAGACACAAGGGGGTTTTTTAAAATGGTTTTTAGAACCTTTTTTGTAGGAATGTTTAAATCCGAAGCTGTCTCTGAACTGGTTGTGTTACACCTCTGAATGTCAGTAAAGCTATTTCAGTTTCATACACATGGTGTCATGGTTTCATTTTTATTCTTTTATCTGTTTCAGTAAGATCTGAGGCCTCTGCTCTGCCCAGATTGTCTTCCTAAGGATTGTTCAGCACTCCTCAGTCCAGCTACCAAAAAGGGAGCACCTTTGCTGGTAGTCAGCATACATTATCAGGGAGGGGATGAACCATTCCAGACTACATAATTAAATTAGAAGGCAAGGGGAAAATTGCATTTTAAAGTATTTATGTTACTCACAGCTGGTTTATATTAATTCCACAACAGCTGCTAGGTCCCAGTTTACAGCTTGAAGGGTACATGTTGCCAAAGCAAAGCCCTTTGGCATGGCTATTCCAGCATATGTCCCATAAGTAATATGGGAAATATGTGAAGCAATAGCACAGAAAGGTGCATATGCTACTAAAGTAGCCTCCAAGCCCTAGCTTTGGCTGGGAGGAGCAATGTCTTGCAATAGCACTGTAGTTTAGCCATAACTCTCTCAGCTGACCTTTTCAGTAACACAGGAAGGTGATGTAGCTATTGCCTTTGGTCTGTCCCCTCACCCGATGAAGGTTGTATGAAAGGTCTCTTTTACAACAAAAGCAGAAGTCCTCAAAGAGGTGGGCCCAGCAATATCAGTGTAAGTTTTTGTTACAAAACCTTTTTCCAAGGCCCTAGCTGTAATCCAGCTCAGCACGGACGCTGCTTCAGCTGAAAGGATCCAGCTAGAAATTACTATTTTTCAAATGGGATTAACGCCTAAAGGAAGTTTACAGAATAAGTAACCATAGCTGAGTGAAACAGGTAGAGAAAAAGTACTACACTAAACTCTAGCACTGTAGTGAGGATTGACTTAAGCAACTGGGACACACCAGTACTCCTAGCCATTCTCTGAAGTTCCAGTTCCTTCATCAGCTTGTCAAGAGAGACTTTCACAAGCCAAGACCTACCCGGTGCTGACTAACAGTAGTGCTCACCACTGAGACTAACTTGCAAGTTCTCCCAGGCTTCCCTGGGTGGAGACAGGCCTTTGGCTGTCACTTGCCCTCCACCATCCAGTTCTGCTTCAAGGTCACTGAAAGGGAGAAGAGAGTAGTCGAATCTAACACCTGGGAAAAAATGTCTTACCTTGAGCTATTTAAGAAGGGACAGTCAGTCCTTACAGAGCTGCCTTACCTTTGCACAGAGAAGCCCAGTACTGTATCATAGAATCATAGAATGGTTTCGACTGGAAGGGACCATCAAACACAATCTAGTCCAACCCACCCCCCCCCACCCCCCCCCCCCCCCCGCCCCCGCTGTGGGCAGGGACATTTTTCACTAGATCAGGTTGCTCAAAGCCCAGTCCAACCTGACCTTCAACACTTCCATGGGATGGTGCATCCACAACTTCTCTGGGCAACCTGTTCCAAGATCTCACCACCACCCTCATTGTAAAAAATGGCTTATGTCCAATACAAGTCTACCCTCTTTTACCCTCTTTCAGTTTAAAACCGTTGTCCCTTGTCTTGTCACTACAGGCCCTGGTAAAAAGTCTTTCTCCATGCCCTCTTTATATATTGAAAGGCTGCAATAAGGTCTCCCTGGAGCCTTCTCTTCTCCAGGCTGAACAACCCAAACTCTCAGCCTTTCTTCATAGGAGAGGTGTCCCAGCCCTCTGACAGTACAGCCTTTTATCTACCATATTAACTACCCTGGAGCTGGTTTGAGACACCTGCAAAAACAGTCCTGCACTGACAGAGACTTGTTAAATCTCACTGACCTGCTACGCTTTACTACACTGCCATTTTGGTCCTTTTCACATACTGCATGCAAGCTAAAATAAATGCTATTACTCATCTTTAGACCCACTGCCACTTTCTTTGTGTATTACTGTTTCACAATTGTGAACAGCACAGCAGGAGACAGCTGTAAAGAAAAGCCTTTATTTTAGTGCATCTCCTCACTGAGGCTCATTACCAACAGAAAACAAATTCAAAGAGATTGTCCTAGGACTCTTAACAAGCCCATCTCAAACCTCTTGCCTACAGAAGAGGAATCACCCCTGCAGGCAGGTGCAGGAAGCCCAAACAGCAGTGCAGGGATATGCTTCCCAGCTACAGCCTGGTCACTCCATAGGCACAGAGTCCAGTTCATTCAGGAAGCGCTGACACTTTCCCATCAGGATCTTGATGGCTTCACTCACCAGCACATCTGGAGGCAAGATACCCGTCGACTCCACTGAAACTGCACAGAGACACAAGTCAGCACAGCCGCTATGCAGCTTCAGCCTACACCTGGCTCCAGCATTTCTGTCCCTCGTCTTCCCTTACACCACACTTCTGACAAGCCAGAACTTCACAGCCAGAGGAGAAGAGGTTACATTTGCCAGCAGGAAGCACAAACACGTTCAATCCCAAAGCAACACCAAACCACAACCTCAGTAGTTACTGGAATATGAATGTATGAAGACTGACCATGTCGGGGGGAAGGGGGAGGCAGAGACCCAGTTACACATGCTGGCCAGTCTCTGCTTGTTTACACAAACCACAGCAGGGCTCTACCTTCTGTGGAAAATGGGGCACTTACAGATGTAATGGTTTCGCACTCTTGCCAGGCGCACAAGGTTTTTCAGACCCTCATGACGGAAGACTTCTCTGCTGAACGTGTCCAACCGTGCATTGGCTACTCTTGCCACCTTTTTTCCTAAAGGGGAAAAGATGAACCGAGATGGGCACCTATAGCAGATGGGTGCCTTGTGGTCATGGCAGATGCTTACCCCTCAAACATGCGCTCCTCCATCAGATAAGGCAGCAAAGCCACAAATACAAAGAATTAGTACATCCCCAACATGAAACTCCAACCTGATAGAACTGGTGTTCTTGAGCAGTTCCAACCCAAACACAAAGCTTGTATGTACCTTTGGGCAGGACACAAGAAGCCTTCTCCACGCTCAGCTGCTGGAAAGAGCAAGCTCACTACCCAGTCTTAAAGACAACTGAACAGTACTAGAAGCTACAGTCAGCAGCCGCAGGGCTCTGCAGACCGGCACCCAATGCCTTTGCATTTCAGGGAGATGCCAGTTCATCACCCAACACATCTGCATGTGACAGCCACTCATCCATAAAACCAGGCTCAGAATAGCATGAACGGTTTCTGATTGGCAAGATATCATCACAACGTGGTTTTGTCTCTTCATGGTTTGGCTCTAGTCTCTAATCCATCTCTGCTAAGGTTTGTAAGGAAAAAGGCACTTCAGAGCAGGAAAAAAGTACCTTTGATGTTCTGGATCTCAATGACTCCAGGGGAAAAGCACTTCTGCAACATCTCAGCTGCCTCATCCTCAATAGGCTGCAGGAGAGTAATGTCAGGAAGCAGTCGATAACTAGCTGTGGCCACGGGAGAAAACTTGGCATGATCTTTACCTGCATGAAGAGTTAAGGATGAGGGCAGGCCTCACGCAATGAGAGTGCAAGGATGCTGGAGCCTAAAGTTCCAGGGGGAAAGCCAGTTCTTCACCCTTCCCCTTCACACAGCTGTGCCCTAGTCCAAGCACTCGCACTCCTCCTCCGGCTGCCCCAGGACCCACGACTCACCTATACCCTTGACACAGTGCATAAGCACATCTATTTCCTGACCAGGTCGCAACAGTGCAATGAGGATGTCATCGTGAACAGGTCGGAAGTCAGCATCTGGAAAGAGGTCTGTCTGATTTCCCAGGGGCACCCACGTCATATGTTTACTGTACACTGTGAAGAGAAGCCACAAGCATCAGCCAGCTGCTGTCTCAAAACAGGTTGCTGACCCGTACAGGACTGGAGATGGCAAAAAGTAAGTTCAGCAGAATGAGAGAATCGGCTCTCTCTGCTCACAGGGCTGAGAGAACAGACCAAATCCTGTCTCCCAAGACCAAAAAAGAAAAAAACACCACTTATTTTTAGGAGAGATCTCACCTTTGTGATTGAAATATAGTTCATTAGGATCAGACGATTCCTTGGCTGCCTGAGGGTTTCGGCTACATTTTATTTTCAGCTGGAACTGCAAAGTATCAATTTCCGTGCCTTCTTCATCTCCTGGGAAGGGAAGAACAGCGTGAGCCTCTATGGAATCACACTTCTGCTTGGTTTACATGACCCCGATTTCCTGCTTCGGAGGAAACCTTCAATATTTCTATTTGATCCAAGGCTCTCACCTTGGTTTCTATATTCGAAGAGTCGAGGGTCAGCTCGGATAGGGATGAGGCCCAAGCGATGAGCCAGAATTTCATCCTGCACAATGGATGTGTTGTTGTACACAAAGACCTTCTCTACAGCCATCGTTGGCACCTCAGGGAGACAACGGATCAAGTCAGCATAAGATGTCAGTTGAACTAATGCCAACAGAATATCCATCTAGAGTGTCCCTTCTTTACCATAAATAATTGCCCTACAGACTCTTTTCAGTGGTATTTCTGCCAAACCAGGCTACCCAATATACCCTTACACCCAAGATACCCCCATCCCCGTTTTTTTTTTTTTTAAACAAATGATCACAAGAAGTGAAGGGCAGGCTGACCCACAGACACTACCAGCAGCACCCTTAAGAGCGACAAGTGCTATTCCTCATGCTGCTAAGGCCCTAATTCTCTTTGGGCTCCTGGCACACATGCAGAACGAATTTGCGCTTCTCTCCCAAACCTAGAAGCCATCCCCAAGCCGTCCGCTGATATAAGGCAGGGCCCTCCCCACTCCCCATCACGCAAGTCCCCCGCTCCTAGGCCGGCACCCCCACGCCCTCCCCGCAGCTCCCCGGCGAGCCTC
>NW_009233994.1:25509-26442 GCF_000690835.1 Fulmarus glacialis | reverse complement strand
GCGGTCCGCGCCGTGAACCTGGTTCCAGACTCCTGCCTGATAGCGGTTTTTTTGAGTGCGGGAATGTGCTGAAAGGGAATAAAAAGGTCTCAAAAGTGCCTCTATGTTCGTGTGGAGCACCGTCACCGGGACAGCCGTGTGTACCGTACTGCAGAAGTCCTAGAAGGAAACGCCAGGGCAGGCACCCGAAATTTGATCTGCTTTCTACCTGGTGAATATGCAAAGCTCATTTCATTCCTCTTATTTTGGACCCCATAACACTACGTGCAAACCATGGACAAGGATTAGTTTCTTTTTTTGCTGAAATGCAGCAACTCTACGACATAAAACCTTTCATCCTTCTTTCTAGATAAGCTTTATTTTTCTTTGTAGAAAATCCAGAGTTTAGGAAGGAAGAATGGAAATTACCTTGGGGCAGGTTCTCCAGCCTTCAGTTCTGTGTGCCACGCCAACAGGTTTTCAACTCAACGTTTCCATCCCCAGGCCGGTGGAGTCTCTGCGTTTCTCATTCGCCAAGCAGAGGCAGTTCAGTGGGGATGCACCGAGGGTGCTTGGCAAGCCGCTGATCTAACTCTCCAATCCATATGAATTGTCCTCAGATGCCAGTAGGAATCACGGACATTAGATCTGCAGGGTAGAAACTAGGTATAAGAAAATAAATGCAGATTAGAAAGAACCCCATCTGAGAAGTCTCGGTTGATTTTTAACTTCTGCGGTGTTAGTTTCAGTGTTTCACAGCTGTCATCCCTGCAGGGCTGAGGTAGATCCTTCACACTGCACCTGCAATAGGTCATCCTGCTTCTGGATGAGATAGAGTTGCTTGAAGCCAGCGTGGTTTTAATCTAGTCCTGCCTCGTGCATGGCAATTAATATTTATTGCAGTCTGGACTGAGTGATGGCATTTTTTTTCCTGCTGTGCAGAAGACATGTTTA
>NW_009233994.1:2006-25478 GCF_000690835.1 Fulmarus glacialis | reverse complement strand
GAAAGAGTGGAAATTAGGATGAGCTTCAGAAAAGAGCTGGAAGCAATTAGTTGTGTTATTTTACTGTGACTTAATTACCGTAACATTCAAATTGCAAAGAAAACATGGATGCTACAGGAGGGGTTTGCTGCTAGATACGAAAGGGAAGACGACTACATTAGAATGGACATGATGTGTTATAATTAACGTGTTTATTATTACTGAGTTATACATTTAATAATCTATTTACTTAGGATGCACTGGAGCATATGACATGTATTAAGAATTCATAACAATACACAAAATTAAACTGTCCTCAGATGGAAGCAGAACTCACTGCACATCCTCCATGGCCTGTGTGGGTCAGGGCCAGCACAAGCTTATGTGAGCCCAGATAAGCCCTCTGTGGCTCTCCGTTCTCTGCTGGCCCTGAAACAAGAAAAGAGACCAGGGAAAACTATATCAACAGGAAGAACATAAAATAACGATGACCACATGGGGTCAGCTCAAAGGTCCTTCTAGCCCAAAATGCATCTCTCTTTTTTCTTCAGCTTGTATAAATCGCCTTTTGCTGGCGATTTCAATGGACAGGAGAGGTGATAAGTTTAACAGAAGCCATAAACAGAAATCTAGGAAAGAGTAAGAACACAACAAGCCAAGGTGATAGCTGACTGCGCTCCCATCCTGCAACTATTTGCTCTGTAGGAACTCCTGAAGTAAAATAAAGGGAGAAGGGGCGGGTGAGAGCTGAACCAAACACAGCAGTGTCCCCGTCTCTCTTCAGGCACTCTAGTGTACTGATAATCGTGATAGTCATAAAAGAGAGTATCTGTACCCATTATCTCATGGATCAGTTCGTATGTTTCACGAGAGGGTGTATCTGTATCTGTGCTTTGTGAGGGGATGGCTACTTGGGGAAGCAGAACAGCTGATACAGATGTTTTATTTGCAGCTGCTCTATGCACAGGTTACTGACACTGGGACATGTAGTCATCCTCCTTCTCCAAAGGACTGTGCCCAATGCTCTTTGGAGCACGTCTGAAAACAGCTAGTCAGTGAGGTTTTACTGAACATGCTATTAGATTTTTTGCACAACTAGTTTTCTTTATTTTTTTTTGTGTAGCTGACTTGCTTTTACTGTCTCTAGTAGTTTGCTCTTCACAGTTTAAGAGCCACATTCTGTAGCCATTTGCAATTTATGTCAATGGGAAGTCTGTGCTCAGGGGTGCTGGCAGAAGCCGGCTCCAATGTTTCATAAAATAACATCTCAGTCCTTTCAGCAGGTTGTCATTTTCCTGTTTTGTTTAATTCCTGTAACTGTCTTCATATGAAACCCTGAAGCTGCAATATACATTTTGGTTTTCTGTTACAATGCTTGTTTTTGTAGTGGGAAATGTAATCCTCCAAATGCCTGTGTTTAAGAGGATGCAAATCAGCTTGCTAGCACAATGCTTTGGGAACGTTTCTTTCATGCAAAACCCAGCTAGATAAATAAGGAGGGGTGGAGGGAGAGGGAAAAAGGATTGTTTGCTTCTGTAAACAACAAGAATTAATTACGTTCAATAAATGACAGATGGGTTAAGATCAAAATCTGAATCTTTCTCAATGTGGGTGAAATCTACACTCCTATCTCCGAGTTGCATCAAAACCCATTGCACAGCCTGTCCGGTGCCATGGGGCAATGACAGGGCGTGATGACAAGAGCTGTGACTTGTGGCTGTCCCGGCAGGGAGTGCTAGGGCCAGCATGCCTGGTACCACCGCCTGCCACGGCGGGATGCAAAATACCTCCACTATGAATCTGAAGTGTCTCTGGACCACATCTGCTCCATCAGGGAAACACCAGCCTACCCCCATCCTGTTGCAAGGCAGAAAAAAGGTTATTGCTTCCTGGTGCTCTCACCACCCTGAGCTGCCGTAGGAAAAGGGACCAAACTGAGTCTTGGTTTAATGCAACCAACTGTAGAAAAGTGAAATGCATTTGAAAGCTCACAGTGAGCAGAAAAACTCCATGATGCAAAGGCATTTCTCTGATGGTGATGTCCTAGTACTTGGCACGCAACAGCTGCGTATATGCTTATATACATCTTAAATTATTAACTTCTTGGAAGGCATCTTTGCTGTCCCAATTCCAGCCATGCACAGAGTGTGCTGTAAGTGCAGGAGGGGATAAATGAGGGCACATACAGCTCATTCCACTGTGCACTTGCACAGTCAGGAAGATTGTGATAATCAGAGGATAGGTGAAATCAAGGAATTACTTCCTCCCTCACCCCAAGCATTTGGGGAGATGAGCTCTCCTTGTTTGTCTCCAAATAAGCATCATGGCCAAGGATTCTCAACAGAAAATCACTGCTCTCCAGCTCCTGTTCCTACCTCTACTAGAGAACAACTGGGTGATCTGAGAAAAGTCACTCTGCCTCTGCTTCGTTCTCCCTTCCACCCTGTGATTACAGGGGGGTTTGGCAGTCAACTATTTCACATTTGCAAACCCATTTTCAAAGCTTTTTTGAAAGCAAGTGATAGAAGTGCAAAATCTTATTATTGCTCTTGAAGAGCTTTTTGCAAAGATGCTTGTTAATGAGCTTGCTTAATGAGCTTTCTTAAATCTATATTTATATCCTATATACAGCTGTATATAGATAGAGCAATGCCTAAAATATGTATGGATTGCACACACATATGCCTAGGAAAATAAAGGCTGATTAACACACATCTTTTTCAGTTATTACTGTGCAAGTATTTATTCCTTTTTCCTTGGAAATTGGAGAGATAAAAGATCCATTCTGGAATAAAATAATTTTGTGCATATGTGCTAGATGGTTTTGTTTATGAGACTGAAGTATGTGAGTGTGTGTATGTGAGACAGATGGTGTGTCTGTTTGTGAAAGATATGATGCGTGGATGAATGTGTGTAAAAATACAGGTTTCTTAACAGCTATTCTTTTTTTTTTTTTTTTTTTGAAGAAAAGACAAAATAACAAATGCCTGCTTGGTACATTATTTCACCGTGTCATGCTCTTTGTCAATATGACAGAGGAGTATTCCTGCAGAAGGCGAAGCTGCCCCAGAAAGTGAAGGGTGCTGCCCCTAGGGTTTCGAGCTGGGCATTGTGAATTCTCTTCAAGTTTTCAAAGTCCTGGAAAGTTTTGATAAGCAAATACTTTCTGGGCTCTGGTTCTCTATTGGCTGCTTCTTCACCGCCAGATTTTGACACAAATAATCTGATTGAAAAATCAGGGAGGGGAACAGGGGCAAAAAAACAGAGAGAGAAAAAAGGAGAAGTATCTATTTCAGCAGACGGCGACGAAGTGAAAAAGTGGAAGAGGAGTCCAGAGAGAAGACGACGTCTTGCTTGTCTGGGGAGATTTCAAGGCGAATCCAGTAAAGCAAAGTCCCCCAAACAGGTGACTTATTTATTCTTTTAATCACTTCTAATTTCATTGTTTTTCTCATTTCTCTGAGATGTTTTTCTAAGCTTTTTCTTCTTTGCTTGTGTTTGCAAATATGTAACATATTCCACTGCGTAAGTCACTTGTCCTGAGGATTCCTTTATGATAATGGTTCACTTAAATGAGTCAAACCTTTTAAAATTATGCACCATATACTTCACTCTCACATGTGAAAATGGTAATAGTAGAACAAAATAGAAAAGATGTGACAATGGTCTCAGATACCTGCGTCCCACCAAGCTCCATGAAGCAGGAACAGTTTCCAGATGTAGACTTTTGTACTTAAGCATTGAGGAGAGGGTGTACTGTGTTTTTCCTTTTAATTGCTCTTTTACAGAGCCAGACCTTTAAATTCAGAAAACAGCACACCTCTGCTGACATCAATTAATCTATGCCAATTTTGCTAGATGAGAATTCGGTCTCTCCTGTTCAGGATTTTTGCTTCAAATCTATCTTTTCTTTTATTAGTTTTCCATCCTTTCCAAGTACATGCTGATTAGTGTAACAGTTTTTAGCATATGGAATTAGCTATTTATAGACACTCCTCATATATCACCAGATTGATTCAATACATTAAGCAGGAAAACAAATGATTTGCAAGTTCACACAGTAAGTGCATCTATACATTAAGGGGATACAGAATTTGTTAGATTTATCCATGGAAGCCTAAGGTAAAGTTTGCTAAAGCCAGTGGCATTCCCAACATCACTAGGAGCTAAATGAGGTTTCTAAAGAACAAATGCTGCAATTATATTCTAAACATTTTTTCTAGATACTACAGATGTACAAGCATTTCTGTTCCACTTCTTGGACAAAATTTCCACCATAATTTGCTATCCCTGCCATAATGTCCGTTTGCCCAGTCTTACGACAGGAATTAAAAATGTTCTGCTCATTTTTCCACTTAAAAAGCCACATTCAAATTACTTGCCCCAAGTACACTTGATTTTGCAAGGGTGGACTAATGAAGACATAATTAATTTTGTTGTAAAGAACTGAAATTCTTTTTGAATATGATTATATTTAAAGAGTCAGGACATCATAAAACCTCTTATTTTATTCGCGCTCTTAAAAATTTCAGACACAGGTTGTGTTCTGGTTTGTGCTTTTTTCTTTGAAAATGTAGTCTTCCAAAAGACAAACTATTCTTTATTTTTGGTAGCTTCACTTTTGCCAGAAAGAACACAAAAAAGCAATATTAAGATTTAAATACAAATTAAGCAATGGGAAGGAAATAAGCCTCTTTTAGCTTAAAACTTTGTACACTCATCAACTTATATGAAGACATATATCAATTGTAAGTTAAAATTAAGTATTTCTGCTGACTGTAGTGGGAAAAAGGGTTTAGTCTCTACAATTAGCCTTATAAATTTGAAAACAGGATTACCTGAATTTAGAGGAAAATGAAAGCCAGCTTTAGAATAGAACTTACGCTGCAAATTGGGTTCCTGATTCAGCGTGGCACAATGCTGCAAACACCTCTTCCCAAATACAGTGTTTCATGTTATGAATCGTCTCACTGAAGGAACCAGAGAGATCAGCTCCATAATCCAATTCAGTGAGAAGATGAATTTCTTCTAAATTATATCAAAGGGCCCAATCCTGTATTTTTGGGTACTGGGCTTCACAAGGAACATAGGATCAAGTGAAATTAGGATCCTGAAGTCAGAAACCGCCCCCTAAAAACCCCTCTTTTAATCTGGTTCTTGCACAATCTCCAGTGTTTCAGTATTACATTACAGTTTTACATGTGATACTCTGCAAAATCACCAGAGAGCATCACTGAGGATGAAGGAACTTTGAGCTTGAACATAGGAGGGGAACACGCGAATGCTGGGTCCGCTTTCAGGTCTGACTGGGGAATTTATAACTGGTAAAAGAAGCCCTTCTAAGGTGCTTCAAGTTAGGTATCCAAAATAGTGAAGCAGGTTTTCCCTTGGGTCCTTTTGGCTGTCTTTTCCTCAGGGCAGATTACTACAACATTATTGTACATCTACATGAATGGCAAACAAATAAGAATGTCAATTCTATCTGGCTACTGATTTTATATTCTGTATTGAATCAAAAAAATGCCATGACGCTTCCATTTTGGGAATGTTGCCACAGGGGCTGGCAAGAACAGACTCCATAAAAATAAAGTTTAATTTTTAGCAAAAGGTTGAAGCTAAATTCTGTTGGAAGCTTCAATGACTTTAAGACATAGCGGGGTCTGTTGTACACAACACTACTCTCCCTGTGAAATATAGCCAGCCATTAGTAGCAGCTGATCACTTGCTGCTGATAATCTTGAGTTTCAAGGAGAGATAGTATTTTTTTCTCTCACAATCTGTGCTTCTAGCTTTCCTCTAACCCGGTTGTGTGAATCACAAAGACAGTCCAATGCAGTTGTTAATTAACTATGCTTCGGGACCCCAGTTCCTGTTTTCTCCGTAAAATGCGGTGGGGGAAGGTAACTTCCTTTTGTAACGTTCAGTAGTGCATTAAAGATCGTTGTGCTCAGTAGAGGCCCTTATCAGCAGTCAAGATACTGGACCAAATTTGACTTTTACATATGCTGGGACAAACACATCCAGAAAAATCCCGTTGATTCATGTGCACCTACTTTCAACCGCCATCAGAAAAGAGAGGCTGTACTTAGTGCCTTCGTGTACTTAGCATATGGGTACTACCATAAAACACTGCAAGATTGCTTATACCACCTATCTCCAGTCCTCTAATTTACCTGGCTAAGCTGTCTGGCTAATGCCTCCTGTAGCCAGTGGGCAGAGTGACTCTTCCAGCAGGCACTGCTGGGTGCACGCTTTCATCCTGCATTCAGAGTTACCCGCTGCTGGAACCTCTTCCTCCACTGTGTAGGAAGCCCAGGGCAATTAACTGGTTAATACAGGCAGAGAAATCAGGTGTCTAAAGCTTGCTGGTATGAATACCCTCCATTGTGGACACAGTCCTGCCCCACCCCATGGGAAAATCCCTTTGAGATGAGTGGAAATTCCATGTATAAAGGGTTTGTGGCAGGACTTTAACTTGGGGCACGGCTATCTTGCAGAGTGCGGCTCCATGCACAGATACCCCACCTGGGACTGACCAAGAGCAGCGAGACCCTCTGAGCTAAGCACTTCTGCTCGGATGCGAGGTGCACAGGCTAAGCAGAGCTCACTGCTGGGAGGGTTATGCCCATCGTGGAACACGCCTGTGTTTGTATCGAGCTGGAGGTATTTCTGTGCATGCAGCCTTTCGCCAGGCAGAGATACACTTTACGATACTTAGGAAGAACCTCATTAGAGAGTTACAGAAGAGTAAATATAGCAATGTACTTCAGTGTCCCATCCCTCAAGAGCATACTTATGGTTCATTCTCAGTACTGTTTTGTCCTCTTTCTAAAATTAAAATAACCAATCTACTCTTGGCCTCTGTTTTCTCTTATTCATCTCAAGTTACATGCCAATTTCTTGGAAAAAGATGAAGAAAAACAGGTGAGTCATTTCAGGAGAGAAAATGGCTAGACACACCAAGAGTTGTCCCTGAAGTCGTAGAAGAAACAGTGGGAGTCCTGGACCAGATTTAAAAAGACAGCTATAACTGCATTTCCAAAGGCAGCTGGGCTGGTGACAACAGTGGGTTTGGCAATCCACCTGTCCGCAGCAGACCTCGCTGCGTGAATCCCACAGTATATGTAGCTGCAGCCGTAGGCAGCTCTGTAAATCTGGCCCTCAGACCTTTAAACAAAACACCACTGGGCTATGTAATTATATTTAGCATGTAGGGGTAGTGCGGGCACTTCTGAACCCTAGGGAGCAGACCTTTTCCATCCCTGGCTGTTTGGGATTCCAGGAGCCCACACTGCTCTGTCCTGATTTACACAGACGTTTCAGGTCATTCCTACTTAATGGGAGCAAACTTTGTTCTTTTTTTTTAGTAAATAAGTAGGCTACACTTCAACTGCTCTCAGGAAAAAAAACAACTTAATAATGCACTTTCCAATCAACAGAGGGCCAGGACATACTGCTGACTTTTCATATGAAATATAGCAAGATTTGCTTTTAGTGCTACTATCCTGAATAATTACAAGGGAAAATGCAAATACGTATGCAAATAAGGCGCCAGCTGATATTGCCGTACACAGCATTGAGCCTGTTGTCATACTGCCTACATGAGAACAGTTACTAACCATGGGGAGCAGACACAGGGCGGGCTGGGTTCTGGGTAGTAAAGATAACAGATGCATTGCAAGAGAATTTTGTATGATTAAATTTCAGCATTTTATGTTTGTTCCTAACCCGTCATTTCAACGGTCTGTGATATTTGAGTCAGATCCAAAAGGTAACCTCTATCGCCCAGCACTTCTGCTCTGCCTCTGCTTCACTCTTGTTTGTCAGCCAGAATACAAAATACTCAAGCTACGGCCAACAAGAAGGAAACCCAACACACATGATGGCTGCGGGGATTTTCCACTGCATCTCTCCTACTATTGATGTTGTTTCTATAATTATTATTTGTGTAGTGATTTCACAGAGGAGCCCATGTCATGGCTTGGGACTGTGCTGTTCTAGGTGCGGTACAAACACTAAGACAGACCCTTTCTCAAAGGGGTGGTCTCCAACCCATGGTACCCACTGCGTCCTCTCAGGAGGGTAAGGTCAGAGATGCACCGTGTCCTGTAGTCAGAGCAGAGAGCTACAAGAGAGAGATTCTAGGTTCTTATGGATCTTTGCCACAGAAACAGTTTTGGTCTGTAACGCAGCACTCAATTTAAGCATGCCTCTATTTCTCCACCTACAATATAAAGAAAGCAGTAATCCTTTGCCTCAACCCAGGGGTAGATGATGAAGTGTAATTTTTATGGGTTATACTGTAATCTGCAATCCCATCTTCGATCTGCAGTCCCATCTCTACATTCAGTGGCAGAGGCTATCTGGCAGTAGGTTATTTTGCTTAGCCCCCTCCACAGCTATGTATTTTCCCCAGAGTTGAGATCCATCAAGCACCTAAACCCAAGCAAGCACTCCCTGCTCTTCAACTGGGTGGAGGAACCTTTGAGATGAACTCTCTGTCTCCCCAGTAGAAGGGTTTTAATTCTCATTACTGCTGCATACGGAGCTGATGTGCTGGGGAACAACTGAGAAATTACCCCCCAAACCATAAAGATTTACCTGCTGTTATTCTGTGTTTCTGCCCAGGCAGTGAATGGAAAATGCCACGTTCCTTTTTGGTGAAGAGCAAAAAGGCTCATACCTATCATCAACACCGCTTTGTAGAAGATGACCTGCCTATACTCACATGGGATCCAGTAACCTCTCCTTTCACTGGTGAGTCAATCCATCCACTGGGCTTGTAAGAATACACCAAGGCAAATCAATAATTGAGTAGGCAAGCTAAGGGAGTAGGATGAGTGAGCTAAAGAACAACTAAGGCCTTCCACATGGGGATGGAAGGACAAACTGATCCCCCACTGTGTGCCATCTTTCTCTAGGCCAAATCCACACTGCCCCACTGAAACCAAATTTAGATCCTCCCTTTGTTTCCTGCTGGGTTGCTGGGGAGATTTGAGATATAAGATTGCTGTGTGGAGTTGGTCACTTTTGGGAAAGATGACCAACTTCAGGCAACTAACAGTTGGGAAAAGAGCTTGCACTTGGTTGTCAGTCTTCTACATACTCACAGCTCTGCCACCTTGATCTCCGGCTTGCTATGTTCACTGTCCACATTCTCTCTGGACCTACATCTTCTCTACCTCAGTGTGTTACCACCTCCTACCAATGATTTGTAAGGAAGGTTACAGCTAGAGTGAGAAGATACTAGCGATACTCTAACACTGACTGTGAAAGGGGTCCTACACACCCAGAGGTGAAGGGCTGGCTGCTATATGCTATATTAACACAAACCAACATTGCTTCTGTCTGTGCCTGCTGTCCTCCCTCTGGTCCTGTTCATGCTTTCCCACAGCCATCCAAGCAGTGGCAGGGCCGGGGCATATCATCTTCCTTCAGGCACCATTCAAATTTTCTTTATTCAAATCTGGGATCAACTTACCCTTTGTTCTAGCCCTGGCTATGAAATTAGAGTCCAGCCCTACGAGAAGTTTGATAAAAAAGAAAGGAGGTGACATTTTAATTTCAATTCCTGCCGTCATACTTTGGCCATTTGTTGTGTCTCGCTGGTGCACAAGAGGGTTTGGACGACAGATGAATATTGTCCTTCAGCAGCCCAGTCCCATCTCCAGGAGGAAGGAGGCACATGTATTGAACCTCTGTCCATTTTAGATTCTTACTGTAAAGTCTACTTCTAATAAGTGCTGGTTGGTCTCTTTAAGGGCTGGGACAATCATGGAGGAATGGGAGTGTGGGCAGGAGGAGACGAGGCTCTGTGGTCACCTTCGCAACTGCATAAGCAGTTACCTCCCCTCTCTGCTTCCCTACTTGGCTGTCCATAAATTCAGGTTAACAATACTGAACTCTCTTAGGAGAGGGGTGGGGAGGTTAATGAGTTAGTGATTGTTAGTTACCCGCACAAATGAAAATGGTTTTAAATAGGGAAATGATTCTTACAGACATGTGGCCTTCTAGGGTTAATTTTCTCTAACTATATAGGGTATCAGGTGTCCTATCATTTCTTCCTGCCCCCCTCTACCTTGCCTATCTCATCCTGCTTGGAATTTCCCTTTGTCAGCAATGGACAGACCTTGATTGCTGTGCTGATTGCACCACTCAATTCAGGGAATTGAGCATGGGCTCATGTATCCAAGCATGAATTCATACGTAAGTACAAAACCTGCCTTAATAGACTCTTCTCTTAACAGCTAGAATAAACTAACTGTGACTCGACTGTGTGATTACAGCCATAGGAGACAAGACACTGGAGGATGTCAAGAAACGGGACCTAGGATGCGTAGTTCCAAAACAAGAAAAGGACCCATCTGAACTGAAAGAAGAAAGTGTCCCTGTACAGTACCTGAGCAGGATGCCACCAGGCCCTTCAGCTCAAGGTCTGCTACCCAAGACCACAATTGCAAAAGAGGTCAGGGCTGGGCTGGCTTATGGAGCCCCTGTGACTGGGACCAGATTTTCAGTAAATGGCAGTTCTTTTTTTGACATTAATGGTCAAACTTGTCCCAGGCAGAGCTCATCAAGAGCATTCTATATTTCCCTTTACAATTCTGATCTAGATCAGCATCTCCCTGAAGGATGACGCTATGATTCCCAATGAGTGAGCCTCCAAATCTGAAGGACTAATGCAATTCCGTGCTCTATGGGTCAAGGCAGGTGGCCACATGATACTTGCTCAAACACCACATGAAGCAGGGCTAGTAGGGGGGTTAATATTCCCTTAGCATCCCCTCTCCCCTAAAATTTCCTCAGACTGAAATCAAAGTCATAATAGGAACTTTGTATGGGGATCAGGGTTTGAATCAGAGGAGGAGGAGTTACCAACTGCAACTCCCAAGGTCAGGCAGGACATTAAATGGGGGAATGGTACCTGGGGAGCTTTTCTACTGGTGCCAAACTGCAGCAATGGCATGACACTCACTTCTCCCTCTCCTTTGCAAACTCAGAGGTGACCATCCCAGGTCTGCAGATCAAAGACTGCATTAACACAACAAGCACCCCTACCTTCTACAAAACCGGCTTTTCTTGGGATGCTTTCCATTTGCCATACAGCTACCGACAGATGTCTTCCACCATGCAGTCAGCCCTCTTGGAGCACCCAGTTAGCCTCTACGGAAGCCACCTCTTGCCAAGCGCCGAGCCCCCTCTGGATTACAGCATGCATTACTCCTCGGACATGGAAACCTACCACTGTGTAAAGTGCAACAAGGTGTGTCACAGGAGAACCTCAGGGATGGGGAGGGCCTAGAGTGATTTTCATTGCATATATCAGTGTTTCATTGCGTTACACCAAAGTGCAATGCATGCGGCTCAAAATGGGTACCTACTTGTTCTCCTGACTAAGGACAAGGGCGCTAGGGATGATACAGTTCACATGGCCCACAAGAAGGAAGAATCAAATAAAGAGAAGGAATTGAAAATGGAGATGGAGACACAGCTGCTTCACATAAAAAAAATAATTGGCATTTTGTTTTGCAGGTATTCTCCACTCCCCATGGACTGGAGGTCCATGTCCGAAGGTCTCATAGTGGGACCCGTCCCTTTGCTTGTGAAGTATGTGGCAAAACCTTTGGACACGCTGTAAGCCTGGAGCAGCACACCAATATTCACTCCCAGGTCGGTAGCATGTTTCCAGAGAACGAGCTCTCCAGAGTTCATGAGTGCTTGGACCTTAGCTGTTGCTTACTCCATTACAAAAGAAGTGACATTTCCTAGGTTACAAACGTGATGCCTTTCCTGTAGCACCCAATGACAATGATAGGAGCTCTGAAGACCATAGATCATAGATCTTGGTCTTACAAATCTCAGACTGCCCTTGAGAATTCCTTGGATGGGAAGGGACGATCGTTGCTACTGGTTCTTCTGTGCCTCACCTCCTCCTAAAGGGTGCAGGAGTTTGGATCACAAGATGTAATCTATTTCCATAAGTAACCCTCCCCACATTCTCTTTGTACTGCACCTAGCATATCAGTCCATGAGCCAAGGAGATTTGCTTATCTTATCTGCTATTCTCAACACCCTTAACACTCTTCAAGCTCTGTCACATGTCTTGACTGGTTCTTCTGTGCCTCACCTCCTCCTAAAGGGTGCAGGAGTTTGGATCACAAGATGTAATCTATTTCCATAAGTAACCCTCCCCACATTCTCTTTGTACTGCACCTAGCATATCAGTCCATGAGCCAAGGAGATTTGCTTATCTTATCTGCTATTCTCAACACCCTTAACACTCTTCAAGCTCTGTCACATGTCTTGCAGCCACAGGCATCCCATGTCAGGAAAGAAGTTTTGAGTGCAAGATGTGTGGGAAGACATTCAAACGCTCCTCCACCCTCTCCACTCATCTACTGATCCATTCAGACACACGGCCCTATCCCTGCCAATACTGTGGCAAGCGCTTCCACCAGAAGTCAGATATGAAGAAACACACTTACATCCATACTGGTGAGAAACAAACTATTCCCAATAAGCAAATGCAAATTAGAGTCCATCATGCTGATACGCATACATAGTCCCCAGACACAGAGCTATTGGACTGGGGGTAAGTGTCCAGAAGCACTGGAAAGTCATTCTTCCCTGTGTGGTAAGACAGCAGAAGGTCTAAGCATCACTGAGATGCACGTCCTCCTCTGTGTGACAGGGAGGTGGTTATTGACCAGCCTCTGGTGCATGTCATGGTTATACCCAGTCCTGGATGCAGACAGGGCATGGGCCACACAGTTGGGGAGGACTGCCTCTGGTTCTTCTCACGCTCTGGTGCTGGATCAGAGTGCGGACACATTAGCAGGACAGCTGGGCTGGCAGCACCCTGATGCCCAAGCACAGCCAGTCAGGTCTGAGTCTGCTAAAGGGCATTTCTACCTCCCTTCTCTCATCTGTCAAAGTGTTTCTTACCATTTTCTCTGCATTTGCAGGGGAGAAGCCCCACAAATGCCAGGTATGCGGCAAAGCCTTCAGCCAGAGCTCCAACCTCATCACTCACAGCCGCAAGCACACTGGCTTCAAGCCCTTCAGCTGTGAGCTCTGTGCCAAGGGCTTCCAGCGCAAGGTGGATCTACGGAGGCACCGAGAGACCCAACACAATCTCAAGTGAGGGGTGGCTCCAGGTCTTTGCAGGAGCTCCCACTCCTAGTGCATGCTCCAGGGAAGAAGACTCTCCCCAGCATCTCCATCCAGCGTGGGGCTGCCCACCTCATAAAGCTCGTATCGCTTCCTATGTTCCCCTGGGGACTGGCAAAGTCATGTCATTGGCTTTGATGTTCTGGCACCCTAGGGCCTTGCACATTCCAGTAGGTGACAAAGAAACCTGTGGGACCTCTCACTTTTCAATCACAACAGGTACCAGCCCAGATCTGACGTCACCCACTCACGTGCAAATCCAGAGGAATTCCTCCAAGGTCACTATTACTCTGGATTTACACCACATGCAGAATTTGGTTCATCAGACTGACCACCAGTGAGGTGGGAACTCCTGGACTAGTGGCAGCAACAATCTGTGCCAAGCTAGTGCTGTAACCATGTTTTGCTTTGATGGTTAGGAAGATAAGGCTGGGGCATGCAAATAGATTGCATTCAGTGAGCTGTGTTCAACCTAGACAGGGCTTCTGCAGAGACTTGCCCAGGTCATAAAGTCTGGCACAGACACCTAAAGTCATTTTCTTTCAGTGGAGCATTTACTGTGATCAAATGACAAGTTAACTGTGTTGTATTTTTAGCTTGGAGTGGGAGGAAAATACTGAAAAAACAGCTCCTATCCCTAGCTGATAACCGGGGTCTCTAAATGCATTCCTCATACACGCCGCACTGCAAAGATCCCTGGGTTAGTGGCAGCCAAGCGAGCTCCAGGAAGAGCCGTGCCACAGCACTAGGCATCAGCTAATAAGCCCCATGTTTCAGTACCATGCGAGAGAGACTGGCCGCTCTTGGAATCTGGGCTGGTATGTCCCACAATATTTCACTGCATGCTGGACATACCGGCTTAGAGCTGTCCTGGGCAATCCTGTGTGTCACTGCATGGCCAGGAATGGCCCTTGGATATCAATGTCAAGGGCCAGAGTTCTGCTTTCCAGCCGCTCTCTTAAAGGAGGAAGTGACCTAGCCTCTATACACATTGCCATAGTATGCGAGTACCTTATACAAACAGAGCAGTGGTATTTCCTCCTCCTCCTTCCAGGTCTAGGGGTTGAAGCAAAGCGCTGGAACAAGTAAAAAGCCAGTTCCCCTCCAAGCTCTGCTACATTCTCACAATATAACCTTTGGCAAGTCACTGCACTGGGCTTTTATTTCTCCACCCCTCCTGGTGATGTGGAGTCATTCACTCAGGTTTGTAGAGTCCCTGGAGTTCTTAACAGGAAGGTCAAAGTATTATTACAGCATTAAAAAGACAAGTGCTTTCAGCTAAGTGTGGCATTGTTGCAGCACACAGCCCACTCCATAACTACATCCCTGAACACATGGCCTTAGACAATGACACCGGTGGGAAGGAGAACGGGCCGTGGCACTAGCCATTTCACTCCCAATGCTTATGAAGGAAGGCTGCCATCATGGGCAAAGAAGAAACGGTCCAAGTGGAAAATTCATTTATTGCCAGGAGAGAAGAGGTCTGTCCTGCCTTCAGTTACACTGCTGTAAATCCAAAGCCATTCTCCTAAGACCTAAAATGTACTCGCCCCTGTTTTATGCTGTGCCTAACCTGTTAGTCATTAATATGCATTCTGGAAGCTCAAAACAGAGTCTGTACTCCTGGCTTTGCTTGTACACTGTAAATATGTATTTATACTTATTCTAATGTATATTTTTATTGCACTATACCAGACAGTGACAACTTGTACAGGCCTGCTGGGATTTATCTGATAAATCTGTTCCCTCTCAGTAACTGAGCTAACACACTGTATTTCATGTAAAAACATCCATTTCAAGAAAGGCTCATACTTGGCTCTGGAGATGCAGGCAGTGGGGATGGAGGGGAAAAGGAGAACAGAAAGAGTACAGCATTGCCCCATACGGTTCGAGTGGAAATAAAGATGGAAATTCACATGCAGAACAGGGCTCCCATCAGGAACAGGGCTGCCAAACTTAGACATGAAAGAAGACAAACTCAGGCAGCGGGGGCCTATTGACTGCACAACAGCCACGAACAACGCTCAAAGCCTGGGATCAGGGGACCTTCATCTTCAGAGACAGATTTGTGCAGAGCCCCAGGCAGGCAGCGAGTCAGCTCTCCAGAGCAAGAGGGCTGTGCAACCATGACCACATCAGATGACACGGGATTGTGTGCCCAGAAGACGGTGTTATCGAAGCCCCCGTTAAAACTCTGCTGTCCTTTCCTGGGTCATGCCAGAACCCGGTCAGGGCAGGGACTCCAGGGGAGGTGTATAATCTGTGACAGAACTGGGCTTAGGGAACTGGTCCCCAGGTCCTGACCGTGACAACAGGCGCACGCACACATGTGAACACTCTCACACGTGTACACATGCACAAGCCTTACTCAAGGTAAAGTCATTTCAGCTTCTTAAAGCTGCTGCCAAAAATGCAAACTGTGTTTGTTATGCCCCTTGTCCTCCACAAATCTGCAAACAGAAATATTTAAAGAGCATGTCAGCATCTGAACTGCTCAGGAGCTAATACCCTCCAGCCCCAAAACACACGGGCATACCAGCACAGACTTCCCTGTCTGTGTCCTGGGGACAGCAGCTGTGTCTGACTCAGCTGAAGCTCCCCAGTTTTGGCCATTCTGGAGGGAAGTGCTGGCACACACTGATCAGCACCGTGGCAAGACTGCCTGTAAAACCACTCACAAAAACAAATCAGACAGCTGGTTCTTCTGAGCCTGCTGAATTAGGGCTACTATATCCATTAGATTTCCATTCCTGTCTTTGATTTCCATGGTACAGAGGAGGTATAACCTCCAATGGGTGGCTGGGTTCTTCTGTCCTAAGGCTGTGCTTCTCCAGCCTGCTTCTCCTCCCTAACAAAGCACAGATCACCCCAGTCCTCTCTTTTATTTCCCCAGGACTCTAGGGCAGGCAGCCTTCAAATTATTGTGGTTACTGAGCCCAGAGACTACTGAAGAGCAGTTACACCGGAGGAGACAGTGTCAGCCTTCCCTTATATTTGTGAGGAGCCTGGTGAGCACATCCCCAGGAGATGTAAGGACTGCTTTAGATGGACGGGCAGCAAGTAGAGAAAGGCACTGGGGTGGCCTTAGGCAGCGTGCTGCTGCAGAGTCGCGCTCAGGAAAACATGTCTGTGGCCAAAGCAGCCCGGGGGAGCCAGGCTGACCCACTCCCACAGGCGCTGGGAGCGTATCTCCAGAAACACAGGCTGTGGATGGAGGCCAGCTGGCAAGGGCGCCAGAGAGACGGTACAGCCAGAGTCAGAAGCTGACCTGAGAAGGGGGAAAAAGGAGAGGGAATTAACTTGCAGAGGCACTACAGTTTCTTCCCCTAGAGTAACAAGGTGCCACTTTCAGACAACGAGGTAACACCACCTGCCTCCTTTCTCCCTGAGCCCCGTCCTTCCTTTAGGTATATGGATGTCAGCAGCCCAGAGGAAAACTAGGCAGAGCCCCACAGCCCCTTGTTCGCTGCAATCCCTGATCAGGGAGAGCCATCTCCTGAGAAGGAAGATGGAGGGACTGGAGCCTCAGAAGGTGACAGCGGCATTCTGCATGGTTCCCTGGGCTTTCCTCAGCACCGCCTGAAGCTCTAGAAATGCAGGTGAAGGATCAAGGAAGGAAGCAGATCTGGCATTGCCCGAACCTCGCCATACCAGGCCGGGGGAGAGTCTTCCACTCCCAACATGGCACCAGCCATGGGCAGGCCTGCTGCATGGAGTGGGCAAAGGGCTTCCCTGATCCTTGGAGCTACTGAATCCACACAGTGGGTACCCAAGGATGCTCAGCACCTGTCAGGATCAGGCCATGGCTGTCACCAACTCCAAACACACCTGGCCTTGCTCTCCAAACATGCAAATCCTTCCCAGTTCTGACCGCTCTGAAAAATAAACCCCTTTCCCACCATCTCCCCTTGTGTCAAAAAAACCATTCTGGTTGGTCAATCAAGGAAACAGATAACAAAAAGCAAAATCTCAACTAATCTTTGTGGCTGAAGAAAGAGCTGATTGTTTTTGCCTCTCTCTGAGCCCACCCTGTGTCCTGCACTTCCCCAGTCCTCTTCACGCCTTCTTCCCTTTATTGCCAGGGAAAGCAAATCCTGGTCTTTGGGCTGTTTTGTTTAGCAAATGAGGGACATGCAAAGCAATAACCCCAGGCATCTGTCAGAAGGAGAGAGGTGCCTCTGTGTCTTCCAGACAGCCTTCAGGCGCTGAGAGCAGCAGCCCAGAAATACTATGATCAAGGGTGGATTTAAGTTTGGACACAGGACACATCTTTCTCTTCCTAATGAAGACAGAGCCACGGGACCTGTGGGAAGCGAGGTGTGTCCCAGCTAGCATGAAATTACACTGGAGCTTATCCTCAGGTTGTATTAACCTCCATGGAGTGGAATCCTAGAGAAGGCAAAACTCTGAAGTTGTCACGTTGTGTTGGCAATGGTTAGGGAAGGCCTAAAAGGGACTGAGGGGAAGGACAGGGAAGAATTAGGCTCCAGTTGGGTACAGGTTGTATTGGAAAAAAAATTATTTGCTGAGTCCAGTTGCTTCCTGCCCTAGACTTCACGAGAAAGCGTTTTCAGCGAAAAAAAGATAAGAGCAGAGTCCCTTGTCCTCACAGCAGATTGTTCCCCCAGGGCCACGCAGTCGTAGGTGATGAGGACACACCAGCAGGTTAGTTCTAGCTCTTCAGCACAGCACACAACGGGAAACCTTAAGAATTAGACAATCTCCCAGAAATAGCTGCGTGCACATGTTTCCTTGCATAGGGCAAACATTCCTGCCTGCCATTAAGGGCCTAACCTGGGAACAGATAGGGAGCTTGACCTGCAAAGCTGCTACAGAATTAAAAAAGTACACCACAAAATTTTTTATCACTTATTTTGCTCACAAAACAGATTTTTTTCCCTGGAATAGCACATCCACACAGAGGAGGCAACCCAGAACAGCCACACCAAAATTATTCAAGGATAGTTAAATCAGTTGGTTGCCTCTGTGCTGGATGAGACCTCAGAAAATGCAAATCCCTGCAGAGTTCCTGACCCACCATCTTTCAACTAACAGTCACCATGGACACACACCGATCTTAAGGCTGCAACCCTGAACTGAGACATGAGATCTGCCATACATTTCCTGCATGACCACGGACAAGACATGAGCGCTGGATTTCTGAAGTTGTTCGACACACTATGAAGCTCACAGAAAGCTTCACCCCATCTGTGAGAGGAGGATAATAATTCCCTCTCTCCCCTTCACTTCACTTGTTTATTTCAACGGTAAGATAGTCAGGAACGGGACTTCCCCCCCTTATCTTCTACATACAGCACCGTGCACAATGGAGCCTTGATCTCAGCTGGAATACCTAAGTGCTACTGCAATACTAATAACGAGTGATAGAAACTTAATTCAGCAAAGCAACCTAATTCTGTAACTGACTTAGAAAGAAATCCTCCAAGTGAGACCCCCACGTTAAAACCACTAAACCTCCAAACGAGCAGAGAAACAGGGCGAGCAGAAACACAGAGGATAAACCAGACATGAGCAGCATTTCCACTGGTGAATAATACCCCAGGGAGAGAGACAGAGCTGGACATGGATGCTACAATCATCCCACTTGACGCCCTCATTTTAAAGGCGCTGCTTCAATACAAGCATTTTTCAATCTGGTCCTTAGGCTGATTTTGACCTGCTGGCCCAAGGGTGATCTGTGTTCACCGTACCAGATGGCAAGGCAGGCAGAGAGCAGAGAGTCCCCAGGAACGGGGAAATCTGAGGCTGGGGAGGAGCTGAGCATGCACTGGGTTCAGCTTTGGTCTGATAAGTTTATCAAGCACTGCCGGCTGCTAACTGTCAGTGGGTGAAGCGGGCCTGTTAGGGAGGAGGAACAGCTCCCAGGGCAAGATAGGACAGCCCATGCCTTATCGGAGTGCCTGAGCCAAAGAGGGAACTGGAGAGCGAGCACTTTCCAACCACTTCATCTGAACAACAGACAGATTGGCAGGAAAGGCCTGTCAGCCCTTCGCTTCTGCCACCCAGGCATCAACAGGGAGCCCCCATCCATGCAAATAACCCTGGTAAGTGCAGCATGAGGGTTGCAAATGTGAACACAGGGGCCTGAGGGAATGCACGGGGTAGGTTTTCTTAGGAACGTTGCCCAGCAGGGAGTCAGATTTACAGCAAACAATTCAGATGCTTACTGTGCAAACTGCTCCTGTTCAGTGCCCAGAGCAGAAGCTCTCCCCCATGTTGCCTTCCCTAGGTTTGGGAGGGGAATCTAGCATTTCAAAATAACACTAGTCACTAAGTTTTGGTGTACAGATAATTGCTTTGTTTTCCCTTTACTGTTTCTGAAAAATAGTGAAAAAACCCATAAGTGAATAGAAGAGGAAAAACCTGACCATTCCCATCTGAGCTGCAAAAGTATGGGCCAGCAAATACCCCTCCACATTTACTCCTAGGGCAGCAATAACCAAACCAATACAGCTGAAGATCGTAGCAGAGAGTCTGTCCTGCATTTGGATGAGCTCCCTTGGACAAGCACAGCCCACGCAAGCTGTCTGTATACCTCAGCCATGACAGGGAGGGTAGTAAGATTGCCGCATGGCACATCCTCTGCTTGGTTTCCCTGCTGAGGATGTGCCGTGCAGGATAGAACCGGTGTTGGATCAGCAGCTTCAACATACTTTGTTTAGTACTAGACCATACAGACAGCTGTCATTCTGCATCTGGCTCACCTTTTGGTCTTTGGCTGAGTTGAAGCTGGTGACTTGGGTCCTGCCTATATCAGGGGATTTTAGTGAGAGCTGGCCCCAGTGCAAGCCCTGACCCTATACTGGGAGGATGTGTTCACACTTGGCTGCCTGGATGCAAGTGCTGTCCCGAGCCCTCCATGGGATATGAGACAGAAAACCTGCAGCAGCGATGTAGGCCAGGATATCTCCAATGTGAGCTAGTCACTCAAAGGCTCCCTTTCTGGTAAGTAACATATCTAGGGAGCGATTTACCTCCTCCTAAAGCAGGACAGAAGTCATGCTTCAATGCACCTACTCCTCTCACTGAAGAAAAAGGGAGCCTAGTATCTGTAGGCATCTAAAGTTACACAAGATAAGTCACACCCCTGTGGTTTCTGCACCACTCTCAGGCCAAATTTCTCACAGCTGTTTCTGCTCCAACCCATAATCTACTCTTCTCCAGGCCATGAGCAACCTCTAAGCCGTTTAATTCCTCTGTGCATCAAGGACTCCTAAGCAAGTTCTAAGTACAAGAGCCACATTCAGCACTGGCCAACAAAATTCATGAAGAATGAGGAGTTAAAAAACCCTACCCCATTGATTCTGCCTTCCTTTTGAATAATTTTAAAGCAATGGGACTTTATCTTACATCCCAGACCCTTCTATATTAGGAGCTTTGGTGGGATTTTTGGCAGTGGTCAAGTCCGCTGGTTTCTTCTCCTTATAAAATAGAAGTTATCTCTTGTCTCAGTGGGGAAAGGGGAAGTCAGAGATGATGGACCATTCCTGTTCTTGAAAGGGCCCCATCCTGAGAGTGTGGACGTGGTGAACCAGTGTGTCAGTCAGACATCCCTGCCCCAGCTCCTTATTTAGATACACCCTGTAGTAGCTTGACTGTAAATCAATCAGGCTCAGTGGACACCCAGGTGTGACAGCACCTGGAAAAAAAGAGTCCAGGAACAGCAGCTGCAATTTTCTGATATCGTAGCATCATGGAGAACGCTAAATATGAGTCTCAAAACTCAAAGGAGGAGGATTGTATTCCTGGTTTGCCATTGTCAGCTGATCCGAGCCAGTCACTATCCCTCTCTATGTCTCAGGTTTCCCATCTGCAAAGCGGGGATAACACGGACATGCTCTGAGATCTACAGATAAGAGCAAGGTAGAATTGCTGCACATGTACAGTAATCTTACACTGGAACAACACCCAGCGTTGTGAAAAATCCCACAGAAAATGCATAAAGCATCAAAGCAAAGTCTCTGCATTGTGATCTGCCAACCCGATATGCATTTTTTACTTTGAAATACTTGCCCAAATTTGCGTAGGACAACTAGAAATGGAAGTCAGGTCACCTGGACTTCCAGTCTTGTTTCTTAACCAACTTTCTATCTTACCTCCTTAAAGTATAACTTTAAGTAGAACATCCCAGGTTAAAACTCTGTTCTTAGGAAAAGTATCATGTACTATTGGTGAGATTTTATTTCTGAGTTCTTGAAGATACTTATAAAAATAAGCACAAAACTCATTTTCTAGTGCCTTACATTAAGGGCAGAGCTGACAAAGCAGGAGGTCTTTGGTTTCAGAGTGAATGCACGTGGGACAGCTTATGTTTGCCATCTTAACTGGAATTTAAGGAAATGATTAGCTAGAAAGTCAGAGAGCCATGTCTGTGTGCCTGCTGCATAGTGTCACAACAGTGGGGTTGGAGGACTCAGAAATACTAATGATACTTTGCATTTAAATAGCACATTCTGCCTAAAGATTTCAAAATGCTCCACAAAGATGGAAACATCTTATCCCTGTTTTACTGCAAGGAAACCAAGAGCCAGGGAGAGAGAAAGTAACTCAAGGTCATACAAAAACTGAGTGAAAGATCTAAGAAATGAACCAAGGCATTTTTATCTCCCAGGTCTTATTTCGATCATTAGGCAGTGGGCAAAATTCAGACCCATTGTGATGAAAACAGCTGCATAAGTTATACCAGTGGAATTTGGTGTATCCTCTCCAAATAAACAGGCACATGAATGCCTTGGAGCCCTGGCACATCTTTGCTCACAGTAAACCTTGCTACTGCATGTCTGGAAGCAGCCAGTACATACCATGACCTATTTCAAGCCAAATCCCTATTTTCTTAACTATGTGTTCCCACTGAAGTGGGCACAATATACAACAGTGGGCAGGATTTAGCTCCTAGTCTGCAAGTTCTCTCACAGCATCATTATAAATTTTGCAGCAATCTTAGCTCAGAAAGGAATGTGACTCAGGCCTTCAACTGAAGGGCTGTCATCTGCAAACCCTGAAGTCTGGATGTGGCCGTGGTTTTATCACTGGCCACCAGCTGCCTCTAGAGCTCTTGCGTCCTCCCCAATGATTCAGCAAATCTTCTTTGAGAAGAAAAACAAGCATGCAAGTGAACAAATCACAATGTCAGATTACAAAGACGAGGGGGGGGGAAAAACTGCAGCTCAAAGGAGGGAGATAAAAGCTGGTGAAGTTGCACGATCCAAGGACTGAAAGGCCTGACAAAGACTTGTTTTCAGAGGAGGGGCAATAATAATGTGAAAAATAAGGCTGTAATTTGGAGTCTTTATGCCACAAAACGTTGCTAGCAATGAAAGAACACAATGTGGAAGGAAACGAAGCATATTCTGCCCTCCAGTATCTGGGCATTGCAAAGGGCAGATAGGGATTGTTACGGGTGTATCTAAGAGCTGAATAGTCCATTCTGGTTTACACTGGAACAAAGTTCCACCAAGCAGACTGTTTCCAGAAGGAGTTTTTGCTCTCCATAACCAAGATTTTCAATAGTTTGGAAGCCCATTATCAGGCATTTTGAAAATCACTGTTCCTGAAAAAGGTTCTGTGTCATTTGGTATCTAAGGCATGGCACCAGGGCAGTTAGAAATAATGTTTTAACTTCTGACAGTTTTGGCAACTGTATCATATTTACATATTATAGCCCTTTTCCATAAATATTTTATTTCTTGCTGTAACTACTCCTGAAGTAGAACACAGCATCAGCTTAACAGCTCATGGTACAGTGTATAGAATAGAAAGTAAAGAAGAAACTTCAGCCAGACCTTAGCTAGGAGATGTAGTATTTCCCCTAATGGCATTCAGTCCAGACACTCCAGTCAGAGCCCAGTCTTCCAAGAATGCCATGAAATCCTAATGAAAATAAAAGTGTTTGCAATTTATGGAGAGCTCATGTCACATTTGTGGAATCTGTCAGCCCAGTGGGTCCTCTGATATCTGCGAGACAGAGATACAGCCTTCCACTAGATGAAACGCAACACAAAAAATAAGCACAAAAGGAAGAGGAGCTCAGGAACTGCATACGCATATTGTGGATGGATAAACTGAGGCTGACTTTGGTCTCATATTGCTTTTACACTCTTCCTGATTTACCTCACTAACCAGCACAGAGATCAATGTTTTGACACTAAAGTACGGCTAAGCAGGACTGACTTACCTTGCTATGGGTTTGTATATTCTCTGTGAATATTTGCATATTCACCTCACAACAGCTTACAGCTCACAAAACCTCATTGCCCCCTCTCTGAGGGCCCTCAGAGGTAGCAGGGTTTTGGTGTATGTACT
>NW_009233994.1:0-1975 GCF_000690835.1 Fulmarus glacialis | reverse complement strand
GTGCCTACGCCTCTTCCCTAGGAAACACAAAGGGAGCAACCACAGGACAAGCCAGAAGACCTCCTCTCAAGCTCACCCAGGGAGTTAATGCCATCTAAACCATGTGTGAATGATGCCAGGGCGGTCTCCTTTTAAAGCATTTCCCTGTGCAGTGCTGCCACCTGCTCTCACACGTTTGGGGGTTTCCTCTCAAGTCTAACAATAATCAGGTGTGATCTTAGAGCTCGAGTGGCAGAGCCAAGGGAATTACAGTTTTTAAGCTGAAAATGCGGTACTACTGCACCCTACAGGATGAAAACAGCAAATATATAATTCTTTTTTTTAAATCACAGTTTCTAAGCCAGGCTTATTGCTTTGGGGAGGGAGGCTGGCTCATGGCTCCTGGGTATGTGGGGCTGGAGGTTCTGCTTGTGCTCCATCCCGGAGCTCTCACAGAATGAACACACCCATTGCCCACCCTGGGCACGAGCAGGAGGAAAAGCAGGGGCTGTAACACTAACACACAAACACACACGAACACAAATATGCCACCAACCCTGACTCAGGGACTCCATGGCAGTGGAGGGGAGCGGGGCTCAGCTGTGCTGGAGCTGTCCCACACACCCCGGCTGCGGTGCGCCCGGTACCCATGGGAAAGGGGGAACTCAGGGACAGGGGGACGTTGGTTGCGTGAGGTGGAGATGGGATGAATACCTTCACCTGTTTAAACTGCTGACCTCAGTTAAGATTTCCTTTTTCATCACTTGAAGATGCCTCCACTCCATTGTGACTTCAGTGTTAGTCTTGGATCTCTGCTCTTGAAGCATCAGAGCAGCACTAAATACATCGTTCATGTATTTCACCTGTTTAAGAGGCTGCCTTGTTCTGCCTCTCAAGAGAGGCAGACACGCTTGAGAAACTGCTGGCAGCAGAAACCTCAGCAAAAGTCCTCCTGAGGACTTGCGAGGTGAGGGGACCTGGTGATCTGCTGAAGATGACTGCCTGCCCCAGCACGCTACACGCAGTGCGGGATGCAGTGAGCCTGGCTTTCTGCCTGCTTCCAGGGGGCTGGAGCGGAGGGGGGAGCGTGCAGGAGTCGATGCCATATGTTCCTGTGACCGCGCTCGCTGGACCTGTTCCCTCCTGGCCCCCGGTTGGTTTTGCCAGAAGAACAATCTGTGAGATCTCCCACAAGAAACATCTTTCATTTTCTCACTGAAGCCCTTCATTGGCACTTCTTTTTTTTTAAAAAAAGAAGCTCTTATTTCTAGATTGAATTATTAACTGCATTTCCATCTTGCCTTGTCCCTGTGCCCTGCTGAGCTGCAGTAATTACAGTAGAGCAAATGCAGAGGGTGAAGCCTTTTGTGCTGCAAATGCATTTCCTACAAATCAGTAGCCAACAGCCTGAGGGTTTTCTGTCAGATAGTACAGAGGACCTCTGTCATTGGGCAACTGCATGTAGCTGTGCAGGGTTTTTTAAGTTAAATTTTCTTTCCTCAGTGGTGTCACAAGAGTCTTTTATGGTACCAGCATGTGATTCCAAAATCCCTAGGGAGGTGGGGCCAAAGGTAAACCAACCCATTGCTCACATGGCTGAGTCCCTTCTCTTCTGAAATCTGGAGCACAATCTTCCATCTTTGCACGTTCCCCTGAAGGCCCCGAGTCCCTGTGTGCCACAGGCAAAACCCAAACCCGATCCTTTCCCTCTTTCTTAGGGAATCCCCAGGTGTCTGGTGAGAACCTGGTTGGCCTCAGCAGGGCCCGTCGCCCGCACAACGCTATCTTTGTGAACTTTGATGATGAAGGAATCCCAAAACTAAAGCCCTTGATGCTGCCGTACAGACCTGGAAGAAAGTGCGCACCAATCCTGTGGATAAAAAGGTGGAGGGGGAGCTGAGGAAGGTACGTGCTTTACTCCTGAGCTGGGCTGAGCACTATACTGTGGCATGCAGACCTCGCCAAAAATTGTTGTGGTTGTAACTACTGCTGGCTT